>NC_048312.1:17953106-18074245 GCF_013100865.1 Trachemys scripta elegans | reverse complement strand
TGGTAAGACAACTCCCACCTGTTTATGCTCTCTGTATGTGTGTATATATATCTCCTCAATATATGTTCCATTCTATATGCATCCGAAGAAGTGGGCTGTAGTCCACGAAAGCTTATGCTCTAATAAATTTGTTAGTCTCTAAGGTGCCACAAGTACTCCTGTTCTTCTTTCTGATGATTCAAGCTGACAACTATCAGAATCAAACAGTTTCTCAGCAGGCAAATTAATCCTAATAAGCACTTCTATTGATTTTCCATGCAATGATCTCAGGATACCTTATAAACAATAATTCCTGTAAAACCCCCATCCACTTAGGTAAGCGGTTATAACATAGCCGCATGTGGGGAAACTGAGGCACGGAGAAGCGCTGTGACTTGCCCATAGTCACAAGGCAGATCTAGGAGTAGAACCCAGAGCGCCTGCCTGCCAGGCTCCTGCTCCAACTACACCCTGAGCTCTGACCTGGAGAAGCTTTCCACATGACCTATGGGTGAGCAATAAAGCAAAATGATTTTAGGGCAAGTTATGTCTATGGAAAGTGTTTGGGTAGCGTTGGCTGCTTTTTCTCCCACCTCTGACATTTTCAGGAGACCTTTTGCTAGAACCGTCCTGAATCCCATCTTTCCGTGGAAGAATCCGTCTTTGTTGAGCAGGGAGGAGTTCTTCTTGAGTGCCGTGCAGACAGGAGAGCCCTCAGACAGGTTGGCGTGCAGACCTATTGGAATGTTATGCCTAGAATATGAACAAAAGGCTGGTTAAGTTTCCCCTTCCTGTAGCCAGTGGGTGAGAGCCTAGTTAAGGAGCTGGATTTAGGTGGAGGGGTTTCATTGTCTCTTTTAATTATGGAATTTAGAGATGCTGCTCCTCTGGAAAGAGAGGCAGAGCGAGATGCTGAACAAGAGTAGATCCTCTCCAGGGATCAATCCGGTGTTGTCTGCTGGGAGACAATCTGATAGGTCCCTTCCACTTCAAATGTCTTTGATTTTGTGCGACAGACTAGCAGGAACAGTAGCAATGAAACATCTTGGGCCAAACTCTGCCCCGCTGTAACTCCACTGTAGTGAATTTGGCCCTCATCACCCTGCTTCTGACAGCAGTTCATTGGTATTTTCATAGACAATGCATCCAGAGATGGCATTTATTACATTAAAAATACATTGTTTACGGGATATTCCAGGTTTGTCTGACAGCTTATTTTTAAGATGCCCTTTGATAAAATCCAGTTATAGACAGTACATAAGACATGTAGATATTATGGTAACAGTGCAAGCTACGAGTGTATGGTAAGAAACACCAGAGTTTAAGGGCAACTCAGTTCAACAGGCTGGATTTGTGATCAGACAGTGCCCAGGTCGTCGTCTTATGTACAAGGACAATTGCTGACTGAACAATATGGATGGTGGTGTACAAATTAGCACTTCTCTCGATTAGAGAAGGATGGTAACAGTAGAGAATTGGCAGAGGATAAATGCAAAGCCTATACTTAAATAACAGCAAGGGTCTGACTTAATAACTGCGGATTAAAAATTAACAAAAGCCAGCAGATCTCTTAAAATGTAATTTACTGAAATGCTTTGCATAGCAATTACATTTTCTTGCTCATTGTTTATTATGGTTTCCCCTACAATGAATACAGGAACCACAAGTGCTTAGATATGTTGTTAGTTTCTCTATTGCTTCTGGAAACGCTTCTGTGTTGGCTAAATTCTGCTTTGAAACCTCTCCCAGAGCTACTCCTGGGTCTCCTAAAGACCCAGGAAGGGGTGGAGGAATAATATAGTGCCTCTCTCTCTAGCTCTGCTGCCACAAGGCAGCTGTGTTAGAGCACTCCCAACTCTCTCAAGTACAAGTCTCTGAGTGGCCACTTTGAGGGACTTTGCCATTGTACCTTCATAACTGAAAATTGTCGGGTTTTTAACAATTTAAATCCAACCTTTCATGTGACCTTTCCATGTAGCTGCTACAAAGGGCAGTAGGAACTCTCCGGCACGATGGATTCCACAACAAAGCCAGCAAAAGTGAACTTATTATTTCAAAACTCCACACACTAACTAGCCCCACTCCTGGGCCAGTGTGTCCTGACTTCTATAAGCCTCCCTTTTCGACTACTTGGGGCGGCAGCACTGGTGTCCGCTACATGGGGTGCCCTAGTATGGACAGGGCTCTGGCTCCAGCAGCTGTTTCCAGCCACGTCCTCTGAACACATTTACCTGACACGGCGCCGAAAACCACTGCTGGAGCCAGAGAACCTTCTACACAAGGGCCCCAATGCAGTTAATACCAATGCAGCTGAACCCACCTGGGAACTATGTTACCCTTCCCCGGTGTAGCTCTGCTTATGGGGTTTGATCTTTCCCAACGACAGGGCACTCGATGAGGCTGGAATACTTACAATGGATATTCTGTCTGGTTTGCATGTGGGAGTTTTCTAGTTGTGGGGCGAGGATAGGAAAGCCTGAAGAAAGGCTTTAGTGGCCACTGGATCCACAGGGAATGCAGTGGACAGTCCCCTGGACTGTGGGGAATCCATGAGCACATCCCGCTCCAACGGTGTTGCTTCTTGGCTTCCCTTCCCCTCAGCAGATATGCTGAAGTCACAAGGGTAAGAGAGCTGGGCTTGTTTTCACTGTAAAAGGAGGCTTTGAGTAACTCCAGAGCATGTTCCAAAACTTTGGCTAAGATCAGTTGACCATCTGGTAAGTCCTCTATTGAGGACCTATATTCTGCTCTGGCAAAGGGATTGACCCTCCGCTCTTGTAGATCTCTAACTTTATAGTCCTGTGAGGGGTATTGATAACGTGTCATCTTCCTGTTCTACATGTGTGTGTTTTCTTTGGGATACCATAAGCCATTTAACGCTGAGTCCCTGCATGTATTCAGCAACAGATGCTCTGCAATGAGTGGTGTTCCTAACAATTCCAATGCTGGGGACAGATACTCTCCCACGTTAACCAAACTGGATGGAAAACGAAAGCAAAAGTAATATTTTGGCAGTGATCTGCACTGCCACAAGGGGACAGGGCTCTGTTCCTGATGCCAGGCACACTTTATTCAGGTCGGTGGGGTACAGGTGTATGGAGGGAACAACACCAGAACCTGACCCAGTGTCCACTGAATTCAATAGGAGCTTTTCCACGGACTCCAATGGGCATTACGTCTACAGGCTGCAGTACCTCTCAGCACCGAAAAGGAACCTCTCCAGCCACTGATGAGCAATAAGAACGGAAAGGGATGGTGAAAGCTGAGATATGTGGGGGGGATCCCAAAGACTCACGTCCATTAGGAACAGGGAGGGACAACCCTTACTCTTCCTTAGAAGAAAATTTCCAGCCTGGGGCAGATAATTGTCTCACACCTACACAGTAGCAATACTTTCCTCTTGCATGGCTCTTTATAAAGGAGGGGAGGGATTGTTATCCTCACTGCACTGATTGACACACACAGACAATAACTTGTCCAAGGTTACACAGCAGCTCAGTGGCCAAACAGAATGCAGCTCTCCTGGCTTGCAGTCTGGTACCCTCTCCACCCATTTACTATGCACGGGCCCCCTTCCGGAATGAGCACTGTCAGTCACTCCTGGCCACTAACACAAATGGTTTTTAAACAATCCGAATCCAAACCCCATCTAATTCAACTGATACTATTTGTAAAGCAGAACAGTTGTATCTGATGACACCGCTGATTTATCACAACCACAGTTGCTGTCAATGGCCTGAAATGCATAACACTGAACATATTCAAGAGAGTCCCTAAAGTAAGCTGGGGAATTCACTTGGTCTCTAAATCAGTTTTACCCAGTGTGTTAAGCAATAACCACAATTCTATGATCAGTTGACAGAGACCTGCAAATGTATGTTTACAAGATTGTCTGGATAATCTCTGGGTAATATACAGAGAGGCAACAGCTGTGCAGCATCAGGGTTTAACTAAATTGTGATTAAACAAAGCCTAAATAACACAATTTCTGTGAACTTGGGCACACACCTCGTGACTAATACCCAATGGAGCTATCCATAGGAATCAGACAAGGAGGATTTAGTAAGTTCCTTGGGGCAGAATTCTAGTCTGTTTTGTGTTCTGTACCGCACTGAGCATATTGTCAGCACTCAATAATGGGACAGCATCCAGTTACTTCTCCTGAGTGAAGGGTAACTGTCAAAGCCAGCCCACTGGCTGTGATTTATGCATCATCCAAATCAGGGGTAGGGAAGGAGAACACACTCTTGTGGTAAATGCAAACAAGGCAGGGGAATAAACCAGGTAAATGAGTCATCGGAATGGTTTCCTTTTCAAGGATCTGTTGTTTCTCAGCCTGAGTGCTCTAAGCAAATGTTCCTGCTGAAACAATTGACCTTTCCGCAGTCACAATAAATGCCGAGTTCAGAATGTAGTTGAGTATCTCTGGTTACTGGGAGCTTCATGCAGAACTGCATTAAACTTGCTGTTAACAGATCCATCAGCTTTCTGAACATGTCTGTCTCCTGACCCCAAGTCCTGACCAGCCATATGCTGGGCCCAGTGCAAAACCTGGGATTCATTCTTTGAGACCAGTATCGTCAGTTGTTTTGAATTCCTAGCTGGGAATCTGGAAGGGATCTTCCTAGGCCCTCACACAGAGCTCTTGCTTTAAGCTGCATGTCATCGAATAGCAGTGCTGGTGGGTGAATGCTATTCTCTTCCTTTATAAGTAAATGGATCTCTGTTGGCATCCTGTTTATATCCCTACCTTGGAAACCGCCAGCTGGCTGGGCTTGTCGGCTTTTATTACAAGTGGTGACAGGATAAAGATAGAAATATCTGCATACAGATGTCACGTTAGTAAATATCACAGTGTCTGACACCAGGGAAAGCAATGCTCTGCTGTGCAATGCTTACAAGAACTTATGCCAGCAGAGCACCTTTGGATTTCTGCTTGGCAAATACAAACACATTTACACAATTAAGGTTGTTGCATAAGAGTTGGTCACTGCCTCCCTCTGGTCAAAGAACACATCTAATTGTCATGCATCTTGTTCTTGTTTTTCTTCCCATTATTTCTGATTACAAAGACAAGGCTTCTTAGGCCTGATCTACATTAAAAACTTTTGTTGGTATAGTAATGTTGGTTAGGGGTGTAGTTTTATTAGGACACTTTTATACTGGCAAAAGCCCTCAAGTAGACGCAGTTTATACCTGCAAAAAAGTCCTTTTGCCATATAAGTTACTTCATGTGGGGAGCTTGTATAAGCTATGCCGGTAAAAGCACTCTTTTGTTGGAGTAATCAGATACCAATTACCTGAATGAAATAAACGACAGAGCAAAAGCACACTTTTGCTGGTATAAGCTGCGCCTACAGTAGGAGGGTTTGCTGGAATAGCTATCCCAATAAACCCTATCTAGGGTAATGCCACTGGCTGGCCCTCGAGGCAAGCCAGGCTCAGCCTTTTCTATCACATACTAACTAGCCCCCAGCTGATAGTGATATGGCAGTTTAATAATCATTAGTGATCCCAGCTGCAGGGAATCATGAACTGCTACTTACATAGAGCTAGGAGTTCAGTGGGGGGAGAGTGGATTGCAGAGCAGGGTCCGGCACCTGTCGGGGTAGAAGCTCTGGGCTAGGGTTTAACCAAGGACAAAGTCAGGTAGAAGGGCCCCCAGGGAGTAGGTTAGGCTCCTGTGGGGGAAGCCCTGAACCAGGGCTGACCAGAGTAAGGAGATGTCATGGGGAACCTGCCAAGGAGGCAGTGAGGGAAAACCTGCTAGGACAAGAAGTAACAAAGGGAGAGCTCTGCCGGAGCAGGTCAGGCTCCTGTGAGGGAGGCCTGAGGAAGGGCCCATAGAAACATTGCAATGGAGCCTGAGAGGGTGGAAGAATTATTATTTGGACATTTAGCTTGGACTGTCAGTTGGACCTGGTGCTACCCCAGAAGGGGACTGAACTTTCTGACTTGGCCAGAGGGCTGAGCCACAAGAGACCTGGTGAGAGGCAGACAGCTTCCAGGAGTCACTGGCGACCAGGGCCCCTGGCAGCATTGCACCCTGATGTCAGAGGGGTGATCTGGAGGCTGAGTACGCTACTTTGCAGGCAGACAAGGCCTTATACTGTGCTGCCCCCATTCATTCAATGGTTGGGTCATCACAGCTCACTGAGAAAGTGAGGGCGATGTGGTTAGCAATCAGATAAGAGGGTGGAGGGAGCAGCAGAAATACTTCCAGATTAGGTAAATGTCAAGCAGGAGGATCAGAATGAAGTCACTGTTTACACACACGTTTTGCAATTAGCGTTGACAGGAAAGGAAGTGAAAGCAGAGGGCAATGATGTGGTTTGGTTAGAATTTTTCTTCTAAATGTACCCAGATGTGGTAGAGTTTGTGCAACTAACATTCTGCACCTGAGCTACAAAAAACCAAATGAGACTAGAGAAGACTATCCACTTCCATTTGACAGTGTTTAATTTTTTTCATCGAATGTTTTGGTTTAAGCCGCTCGTAACAGATAAGGAACATTGATGTTCAATCACAATTGAGCTGACAAAAGAATGAAGAAAATACTGTGGAAAATGTTTAAAAAGACCAGTAAAGATAAGATGTTGGAATCTATCTACATAGCGCAACAAAATAACCTAAGAATAGCAGGTCTTAGTCTCCTCCACTCCTATGTACTGCGGTTGATACTGGTGGAGTTGCAATTCAGGGTGAACAATAAACTTTTTACGAGTGTCACACAACTACCTGAGAGAGACAATATATTAAAGTTGTTTTTCAAGTCTTGCAACATCCAGGCCTTGTTCTGATCACCAACTCCTGCACTGATGCTAGCAGCATCCCACCAGCCACACAAACCTGCTGTAGCACACAGCTGGTCCAACCAAACCAGCAGAGGGGGCAGGGAATTCCCCTTAAGTATACTTCAGTTCCTTAGGGTACATCTACACTACAGGGGGGAGTCGATTTAAGATACGCAAATTCAGCTACGTGAATAGCGTAGCTGAATTCGACGTATCGCAGCCGACTTACCCTGTTGTGAGGACGGCGGCAAAATCGACTTCTGCGGCTTTCTGTCGGCGGCGCTTACTACCACCTCCGCTGGTGGAGTAAGAGCGCCGATTCGGGGATCGATTGTCGCGTCCCGACGGGACGCGATAAATCAATCCCCGAGAGGTCGATTTCTACCCGCCGATTCAGGCGGGTAGTATAGACCTAGCCTTAGATATTTTTATGTCCCACTGGGGAGTGATACAGTGAAACCTGCACTCAGGGCCATTTCCAATAGGCAAGCCTTGTCTTCAGTGATATCTCTAAAATGTCTCCAAGCTTTCCAGTGTGAATTAAGTTGACCTCCAGTGAACGTCCTGTCTACATCAGGCAACCAAATTTTGTTGGCCCATTGGGTGGCTGTCTTAAGCTAGGCTTCATTGTGCTTTTTTAATATAACTTTGCAAGAACACCCAATATCCTACTGTGGCTGTGGAGGTGTCTTCAGCTGGGGCATGATGGGAGGTGCCACATTAGACTGGGAGCCAATATTCAAAGCAGGATATAATGAGGGGCCTAACAAGGAAAAAAGATGTTTCAAACTTTGTAGGTGTTGACTCCCGGGGACATTCAGGTTGTATATATTTTTTCAGACTACTAGACCAGCATCTTATTTCTTTGAAGCTGTATTTATTCAGCTTCTTAAAACCTGCAGACATGGCTGTAGACTAGTGTCTTGTGAGCTATGGAACAAAGAAGAGCAGTACAAAGTAAGCCAAGCAATACTGAAAACTGACAAGCTAAGTGTTGTGAGACAAAACCAGAACACAACCCCAACAGTGGTATAAAACCCCACATATGCAAAGGGATTTCCCATATGCAAACCAAGACTTCAATCAGAAAAATGTGAATGAAAATTGGAAATCGTTTAAGAATGCTTTACCAGATGCCCCAAAGCCACAATCCCACAATTGAGGAAGAAGGCTGTATTGATTAAAAAACCAACCTGGTTTAGAGGAGATATGAAAGCAGCTATAAAAAATGCAACAACTGGAAGAAAGGGGAAGTTGACAGTAATGAATATAAATCAGAAACTAGGAATTTTAGAAAATGGATAAGGGAAGCAAAGGGACACAAGGAGAGATGTATGGCCAGCAGAGTTAAGGACAATAAGCAGTTTTTTAAGTATACGAGGAACAAAAAGAATCCTAACAATGGTATTGGTCCATTACTAGATGGAAATGATAGAATTATCAATAATAATGCTGAAAAGGCAGAAGTGTTCAATAAATATTTTTGTTCTCTATTTAGGGAAAAAACAGATGATGTAGTCATATCGTATGATAACATTATTTCCATTCTACTAATATGTCAAAGGATGTTAAACAGCAGTTACTAAAGTTAGACATTTTTAAATGTATGGATTGAAATAAACTTGCATCCAAGAGTTTTAAAGAGCTCGCTGGACTGTCAGGGCTGATTTTCAATAAGTCTTGGAACACCAGAGAAGTTCCAGAAAACTGGAGGAAAGCTAATGTTGTGCAATATTTTAAAAGGGTAAATGGGATGACCAGAGTAATTATAGGCCTGTCAGTCTGACCTCAATCCCAGGCAAAATAATGGAGCAGCTGATATGGGACTAAATTAATAAATAAAGGAGAGTTATATGATTAATGCTGATCACCATGGGTTTACAGAAAACAGATCCTGTCCAACTAACTATATATTTTTTTTTTAATAAGATTACAAGTTTTGTTGAGAAAGGTAATAGTGTTGATGTAACAGACTTACAGACTAATGTAAGGTATTTGACTTGATACCATATGACATTCTGATTAAAAAACTAGAAAGATATAAATTTAACATGGCACACATTAAATGCATTAAAAGATGGCTAATTAATGGGTCTCAAAATGTAATTGTAAAGGGAAATCATCATCATTTCTAGTGGGGTCCTACAAGGATCACGGTTCTTAGCCCTACACTAGTTAACATTTTTATTAATGATTTGCAAGAAAACATAAAATCATCACTGATAACGTTTGTAGATGACACAAAAATTGGGGTGTAGTGAGGCGGCCTAGCTCCCGGTCGCCCCTGCGAGGGACGAGCCAGAACAGCCGCCCGAGTGGGCGGAGTCACCGCCGCCTGTCACCACCCTCTCCCCCCCCCCTCCCCGGAAGTCAAGGGGTGGGACAGGAAGTATAAAGGCGCGGCCCCAGCGGTCAGTTGGATGCCGGCCGCGGGAGAGGACAGATGCAGGTGCCCGAGCTCCTGAGCAGGACTGGCCGAGCCTGCCCCGACCCCGGTATCCTGAGGAGGACTGGCCGAGCCTGCCCCGAGCCCGGTGTCCCGAGGAGCGGCCTGAGCTTCCCCTCGCCAAGGGTCCAGAGGAGCCGCCCAACCTACCCTGCGCTCGGTGCCCTGAGGAGCCCACGGTCTGGGACACGGTGGAGGAGACTGAGGACATGCAGGTACCCATGGAGGGGGAGATTGGAAGTGGCTCGGGGATAACGGACCCCGAGCCCATGTCAGTGTGTTGCGGTCAGGATCCCCACTGACGGACTGCTGCTGTTAGGGCCCCGGGCTGGGACACAGTGGGGTGGGTGGGCCTGTGTCCCCCCGCCACCCCACCCCGGGTGGCAGTTTCTCCTCCTCCCCTACCCTCACGCCAATGCTCAGCCCGCCTGAGGACCTGAGCCCTGAACTACTGTTTGTTTGCTCAGCCCCTGCCTGAGGGCCTGAGCCCCTGAACGACTGTGTGTTGGCTCAGTCCTGCCTGAGGGTCTGAGCCCCTGAAGTACTGCTTGTTTGCTGCCCCGCCCTGACCTAGGGCTTGGACTTGCCAGACTGAACTGTTTCCCGGCCTCGTGACGTGAGGCGGCCTGGCTCCCAGTCGCCCCTGCAAGGGACGAGCCCCACCCCGGATGTCTACACGGGGACATGGTAAATAATGGAGAGGGACAGGTCACTGATAGAGAGTGATCTGGATCGATTAAATATGTGTTTAAATACAGCTAAATGTAAATGTATACATCTAGGAACAAAGAATGTAGGCCTTATATACACGATGGGGGACTCTATCCTGGGAAGCAGTGAGTCTGAAAAAGATTTGGGGAATGGAGTAGATAATCAGCTCAACATCGGCTCCCAATGCAACACTGTGGCCAAAACGGCTAATGCAGTCCTTGATGCATAAACAGGGGAATCTCGTGCAGGAGCAGAGAGGTGATTTTACCTCTGTATTTGGCACTGGGTGACTGCTGCTGGAATACTGTGTCCAGTTCTGGTGTCCACAGTTCAAGAACAATGTTGATAAATTGAAGAGGGTTCAGAGAAAAGCCAAGAAAATGATTAAGGGATTAGAAAACCTGCCTTATAGTGACAGACTCAAGGTGCTCAATCTATTTAGCTTAACAAAGAGAAGGTTACGGGGTGATGTGATTACAGTGTATAAGTACCTACATGGGGAACAAATATTTAATAATGGGCTCTTCAGTCTAGCAGAGAAAGACATAACGTGATCCGATGGCTGAAAGTTGAAGCTAGACAAATTCACACTGGAAATAAGGTGTACGTTTTTAACAGTAACGATAATTACCGTAATCATTGGAACCATTTACCAAGGGTTGTAGTGGATTATCCATCACTGACAATTTTTAAATCAAGATTGGATGCTTTTCTAAAAGCTCTCCTATAGGAATTATTTTGGGGAAGTTCCATGGCCTGTGTTAGACAGGAGGTCAGACTAGATGATCACAATAGTCCCTTGTGGCCTTGGAATCGATAATCCCAGTCATAGATTCAGTGAAAGTGAGGGTGGGATCTGCAAAGCAGGGCCGTGAGGGATGGGAAACTTGAACTTTGCCAAGTTGTCCATCTCAACACTGCATAATTTCTGATTGCAAAGACATTGCAAGTTAACGTTACCCAAGGCAGCCCTGCCTTGTGCACAGGAATAATTATGTGCTGGCTGTTTGGCTCACAAAGGCTGCAGCTGCTTGGGGGGAAAACACAAGTCATCTGTCCCCACTGTGGATGGCCTGGGACAGAGACTGCCTAAATACTTCCATACTCAGAACTCCCCATGGCTGAAGCAGCTCCTCTCGTCAAAGTGCAGGGTTAAGCAATTTCCCGGAGATGCCATTGACAGCTACTGCTTCTCTGCAGTGGGGTTTCACCCATGCTCACTGTTCCTTACAACACTAATGCGTGCAGATTCACGGGCATCTTAGAGCAACACTTCACTACAGACGTTTGCAGATGCTGAAAACCTACACACAGACTTCCCCCAAAGTTTCCTGGGGCAGAGGGCCATGCAGTACAGCTCCACAGCAAATAAGGCTGAATTCCGGTATTCCTTGCATGGGGGCTCACGGACGATATGAGTGGCTGGAGAACAGCCAGACAGGGGACACTGTGGGAAGGCAAAGATCTACATCTGGATGTTGCAAGTTGGGGGGAGTTGGTATTTTTATTTTTTTGCTGCTGTTTCCCACACAGTCTACAGTCGCTTGTTTTGCTTTGTAGCTGCTATGAAGACCTGCTAATTCCTGCTGAGTCGCCCAACCACAGCATAAGGCAACATATGGTGCTCCAAAGGAGGCCTAGCAAAGTGGTGGCGAAGTGAAGTCTAGGATGACACACACTTCACCATCATAGGACTTGTCTGAACAAATACTTAGTTTGCAGCAAACTGGGGTGTGAATCTACCCCGCACTAGCCTGCTGTGTGCTAAGTTTCATGTGGACCCTGCTGACGCTCACTAATAGTTCCCTAGTGTACTTTGATCTACTCCTGTGTCAAACCATGATAGATCAAAATGCACTAGGGAGCTCTTATTGCATGGCAGCAGGGTCCACGCAGACAGTCTGTAGCAGGGTACGTTCACACCCCAGCTAGCAATGAACTAAGTATTCATTTAGACAAATCCATAGTGTGGCACAAAAATAAACTAATTCCCACGTCATTCTGAAAGGAGATATCTGAGAGAGAGAAGAGCCCTCATTTATTTGTACTCAATAGTTAAGCAATGTCTGCATCTGATAAATTTGAGGCCAGTTACTTTAAGGCTCCTTCTCTACTCGGACACACCCCCAGAAGCCCGACCAGGGGTATTCTATCTGCTACCCAAGATCCATAAACCCGGAAACCCTGGACGCCCCATCATCTCAGGCATTGGCACTCTTACAGCAGGATTATCTGGCTATTTGGACTCTCTCCTCAGACTCTATGCTACCAACACTCCCAACTATCTTCGAGACACCACCGACTTCCTGAGGAAACTACAATCCTGAAAACACCATCCTGGCCACCATGGATGTAGAAGCGCTTTACATCAATATTCCACACAAGGATGGACTACAAGCTGTCAAGAACAGTATCCCTGATGAGGCCATGGCACACCTAGTGGCTTAGCTTTGTGACTTTGTCCTCACCCACAACCATTTCAGATTTGGAGACAACTTATACCTTCAAGTCAGCCGCACTGCGATGGATACCCGCATGGCCCCACAGTATGCCAACATTTTTATGGCTGACCTAGAACAACGCTTCCTCAGCTCTCGTCCCCTAGTGCCCCTCCTCTACTTGCGCTACATTGATGATATCTTCATCATCTGGACCCATGGGAAGGAGGCCCTTGAAGAATTCCACCTGGATTTCAACAATTTCCACCCCACCACCAACCTCAGCCTGGACCAGTCCACACAAGAGATCCATTTCCTGGACACTACAGTGCAAATAAGTGATGGTCACATAAACACCACCCTATACCGGAAACCTACTGACCGCTATGCTTCCTTACATGCCTCCAGCTTCCATCCAGGACACATCACACAATCCACTGTCTACAGCCAAGCCCTAAGATACAACCGAATTTGCTCCAATCCTTCAGACAGAGACAAACACCTACAAGATCTTTATCAAGCATTCTTAAAACTACAATACCCACCTGGGGAAGTGAGGAAACCGATTGACAGAGCAAGACGGGTACCCAGAAGTCACCTACTACAGGACAGGCCCAACAAGGAAAATAACAGAACACCACTGGCCATCACATACAGCCCCCAGCTAAAACCTCTCCAGCACATTAACGATCTACAACCGATCCCTCACTCTCACAGACCTTGGGAGGCAGGCCAGTCCAACCTGAAGCAAATACTCACCAGCAACTACACACCACATCACAGAAACACTAACCCAGGAACCAATCCCTGTAACAAACCTTGTTGCCTACCCTGTCCCCATATCTACTCTAGCGACACCATCAGAGGACCCAACCACATCAGCCACACCATCAAGGACTCATTCACCTGCACATCTACCAATGTGATATATGCCATCATGTGCCAGCAATGCCCCTCTGCCATGTACATTGGCCAAACCGGACAGTCTCTACGTAAAAGAATAAATGGACACAAATCGGACATCAGGAATGGTAACATACAAAAGCCAGTAGGGGAACGCTTCAATCTTCCTGGACATTCTATTGCAGATTTAAAAGTAGCCATAGTTGAACAAAAAAACTTCAGAAACAGACTTCAAAGAGAAACTGCAGAACTAAAATTCATTTGCAAATTTAACACCATTAATTTGGGCTTGAATAGGGACTGGGAGTGGCTGGCTCATTACAGAAGCAGCTTTTCCTCTCCTGGAGTTGACACCTCCTCATTAATTGTTGGGAGTAAACTACATCCACCCTAATTGTATTGGCCCTGTCAACAATGGTTCTCCACTTGTGAGGTAACTCCCTTCTCTTCACGTGTCAGTATAACAATGCCTGCATCTGTAATTCTCACTCCATGCATCTGAAGAAGTGGGTTTTTTACCCACGAAAGCTTATGCCCAAATAAATTTATTGGTCATTAAGGTGCCACCGGACTCCTTGTTGTTTTTTTGGATACAGACTAACACGACTACCCCCTGACACTTGTCAGTATTAAAATGTTTCCCAGGCCAACCAGCTTGTTTTCCCAGAAATGATTTAAATCAATTTCACACATTTAGAATCCAAAACAATCCCTGTTTGTGCTAATAAAATAAGGGAGGGGAAAGGAGGGCTGTAGTTTGTACTGACAAATGTCCCTCCAACCCTGCCCTAGCACACTTAGTCAGCTGACAGTATAAATGCTCTGACCTGGATTCAGTTATGCCTTTTTAAACTGCAGTCACATGACCTACTTTCTGAATACAGAAGTGTACGTAACCAGAAACTAGGCCAGGTGGAGTCTATATTTAAAAACCTGGCAGTGAGTAGGGCTCAAAAGTAGAGTTATAATGCCAGACTATTACCAGAGTGCCGGGGTTTAAAGCTTTTCATGTTATATCTGTATCTTGGGAAAGTGTTTGATTAACCTCACTGTTTTACGTGATTTTTTTGATTTACTAATAAGCAGGCCTCTAGGTTACATTTCCCCCGACACTTCCTTCTGCCTGATCTGCTCTCCTGGCAACAGTTCCATGTCATTTCTAACAACAGACAAACTTGCCACTATTAACTGGTCTCTTGTAGGCAGAGAGGCCATGGACTGAAGGGGCCTGGAGGCCTTTCCCTTAGAGAAAGTCCCTAGCTCAGGGTTGATGTATGATGGTGGGAAACCTGCGCTGGTGCCACCTATGATCTGTGGCTAGAAGATCACAGTCCGTAGGGCTGCCAATTGGGCCCCTTCCCTGATGGCCAAATTCACTGAAGACATTCTTGTCTTTAAAAATATGACTACAGTTATACACATCATGCAAAACACACATGCCACCCTCCAAGCATAACCAAACCTCTTCCAAAGGTGGCTTTGGATGCGCACAGAGAACTAGCATGAAGTTGCTAATATAAAGCTGTCTCCTGTGAACAACTGGAGTTGGGAAATGACACACAAGGTTTCAGAGTCCCAGCAAAGCCCTCTTTTTAAAAAGACGCTTTTTAGTCTACACAGTGCTTTCCAGGTCCAGGTTACCGAGCTGCTCACTGTTTCAGGACGTACTTCTCTTTCCAAGTGCTAACCCTGTCTGGAGCTGTGGTATAAGCTGGGTTTTACCTTCTAAATGAGTTACAAATAATACTTCATATTAAAGGATTTGCTGGGTTAGTCCAGGAGCCCTGAACATACCATGTGATGTGATACAGAGCCAAGTGTGACAGCATCTCTTAAAGAGCCCCTGCAGCAATCAGGAATATATAAAATAATTCAGGTACCTGACATCTCAAAACATTCTTTGTGTGTGTGTGTGTGTGTGTGTGTGTGTGTGTTTTATTTATAGTTTTACAAAACCTAATATGAGTAAAATGCTTTCATGACTGTTAAAAAAAAATGTTTTTTTGGTTGGAATTGCACAGGTTTGCAACCCAAACATTGCAGAATTGTGCTAGTGCCTGAGAACCAGAGAGTGGAACCCACTAGTTTACTTTCAGTGTCCAAGCTGAGTGAAATGCAAAAAGTAAACAAACAGCATAAATGGTAAAAATAAGTGATATGTTTAAAATTCATTCAGTTCTAATAATCTAGGGTGTAAGCAGTTCGGAAAGAACATTTGCTTTTTAAAGCATGGACTTTTCACCTGATGGTGTCCCTTGAAGTGTTCTGGAAAGCGAGAGACCAACAAACCCAGATTGTGACAATGAAAGAAATAACAATCAGGATAATCTCCATTCCACCCCCGATACATGTCAGGGGAAAAATGTGCAAAGTAGTGGCTAAGAGGAAGCAGAACCATTTAGGATACATCTATACTGCAATTAAAAACCCACGGCTGGCCCGTGCCAGCTGATTCAGGCTTGTGGGGCTTGGGCTACGGGGCTGTTTAACTGCAGTGCAGACGTTGGAGCTCTGGCTGAAATCCAGACTCTGTGATCCCAGGAGAGGGAGGTCATAGAGTTCAAGCTCCAGCCCGAGCCCAAACATTTACACTGCAATTCAACAGTCCCTTAGCACAAGCCCGAGTCAGCTGACCCGGGTCAGCCGCAGGTGTTGAACTGCAGTGTAGATGCACCCTTAGAGTAACATTTGCAGATGAGTACATTTTGTTTGACTATGTTAATAAAGTAGTGTTGTAGCTATATCAGTCCCAGTATATTAGAGACAAGGTGGGTCAGGCTGGTAATATCTCTTATTAGATCAACTTCTCTTGGTGAATGTGCATAACACCGTCAAAAGACGAGCCTGAGAGCTTAAATTCATACCTGTGCTAGACACTAAAAATCATGGACTGGATAGACACTGGATATATGGCTCATTACAACAATCTGTAATCCACTAACCCTCCCTTGTCCTACAACTGCAATGAAATTACGGCCCACTTGACCTTGAGTGGACTCTTGCAACATGTGTTAAGTCCTTATGCTAAAGAAGTTGTTACAACTAAATACAAGGTGTGACACTCTGAGTACCTTTCCCAGGCCTGAAGAAAAGTTCTTTGTAAGCTCGAAAACTTCTCCTCTTCACCAACAGAAGTTGGTCCAATAAATGATATTACCTCACCCACCTTGTCTCTCTATGCACGAGCTCTAGTTTTCCTGGAAAAGCCTGGGAAAGTTGAGTTTTTCCATTTGGCTATGAATGTTGTGGATTCAGTGAATGTTACAGTCTTGGCTCTGCTCATATGGCCTGGGGAGGTTGCACTAAGTAAGTAGCTCACCTTCTTGCCAGTTGTGCTGCAGCTGGCGCAGCGCTGCCATTGACCATAAGGGAAACATTGGAAACTGCTCCAGCCAGGAAACACTCCACGATTCCTTGGTTCCTCCTTGGGCAGTAGCCAAAGTCATCTCCGGTTACAATTAACTTCACTCTGGCCTGAAGCATCCTTAGGGGTCAGCCCTGACAGGAAATCAAAGGAGACGAAATCAAAGCAAGGATCACTGTAGCACATTAAAGGGATACAGGAAAAGGCAGGATCAGTATATATGAATGAGACAGAGAGAGAGAATAGAGAAATGAATCAACAAGTGACTCTGCCTCCTGCCAGATCTGCTGCTCCACCTTAGCTGTTTACAATGGTAATGACTAATGTACTGGCGTGCTAGTTTCATTTTACCGTAATTGTGGCTCTCACAGACAGTACTTTGTCCCTCCCTCGGTGCCAAGATCAGCCTCCTTCACTTTTCTATTCAGGGAAGGAAGGAGTGTCATGCTATATTACCCATCTGGATTAAGAGTAGTTTTTCCAGTTTAACAGGTCACTGATTTACACGATGATTTAAATGACTGATGGTACATCAAGGTGCAGAACCCTCTGGTTTCTGGACTCCATCATATTGAGCTGCTAGCTTACAGTATCTGAAGAGGAGAAACATCCGGAATGCAGAACTGAGACCCTAGAAGAAACTAAACCGTTAGTCTATGTTAAAAGACTGACTTCTTCCAATAGCCAAATCTCAATGAAAGTCCAGTCCAAAGAAGGTTCCTGGTTCTGTATATGCTGTCTGAATTCTGCAGTTATTCCACAGACGCAGCTTACATTCTCCTACGTCAGGGTTTCAAACAGGCATTACATTTGGGGTGGTTTTTTTTAAGTAAAATAGTGGACAAGGGAAAGACGTCAGAGTCTTAATTTCCTCACACTGCCTCTCCCTTTCCAATTTGCATGGCTCCTCTGATGAAGAGTAAGCAAGATTCCTTCACATCGGTATTCGCACTTTCCTGTCACACAGATCTGAGGTTTGTTTAACTATCGAGCATAGGGTGTTTGTTCAGCATTTGACACACAGGAAGCTGGAGGTTTTCTGCTTCATCAGAACAGCTCTGAGAGCAGAGCGCACCTTGGGAGTCAATCACACCCTCTTTTGGTTTTTTTTCACCCCTTCTATTGCTCTTCCTTTCTTTTTTCCATGTAGAAGCGGTTCATCATCTCTGTGCCTTTGTTTTTGAGCTGGAACTCCAGCAATAGTAAGGAGGCTGCGGTGCATGCGCTGAGAACAAGCAGGAAGTGTGGAGCAGTGAATCAAGCAGCAGAGAAGTGAGCTATTTATATACGCCACGCAGTGTTTGCTTACGAAGAGGGTAAGAGACCTAGAATTCATAACAGTGGCCCAAAATCAACAGGGCAGAAAGTAACTGGCTGAAGCAATAGCGTACTTGTCTCATTTTGTAAGTGATTTTTCAGTATAATCAATCGGCTTATTCACAGGGCCATGCTGTCTTTGCTCATAAATCATATAAAAATATAGCAACAAACCACCCCCATTGGAGCTAAGACGACCAGATAGCAAGCGTGAAAAATCGGGAGGGGAGTGAAGGGTAATAGGTGCCTATAGCAGAAAAAGCCCCAAATGTTGGGACTATCCCTATAAAATCAGGGACATCTGGTCATCCTAATTGGAGCACTTAACACTGTCTGCTACAATATTTCATCACAAGAATTCCTAACTGCAGGGACATTCAGATCCCATTTGTGGAGTGACAGCAAATGCCCTGATCCCCTGAAACAACCAGGAGCAGGGGAGGTCCCCTCCTGGGGCAAGGATGGAATTGTCCTGGCGAAGACAGACAGACAGGCACCAAAAAACCCTGATCAATCAGGGATGGGAGGGCTTCTGACCCCTGCAAGCTGCTGTTCGACCCTATAAAGTCCTGGGGTGAAGGCGTTGCTCTAATGATTTCCTGGCTAGTCCCTGAGTTAAGCCCCCTGCCCGCACACAAGGCTCCCCAGCCCCACAACTCCCTTGCTCAATCCCTGCCCTGCGAGCCGGGCTCCTCGGCCAGCTCCCCCGCACGGAGCAAAGGAGGGGGACCCCCCCCCATTGCAAGGGGGCTGCGGAGAGCAGGGAGGCTGCCACTCCCAGGAGCGCCGCCCCCGGCCCAGGTACTTACAGCCAGCGCTGGGCCGCTAAGCTACTGTCCAACCTGCTGCGGCGTCCACAGGGGCCAGCCCCGCGCTGCGGCCGCCTTCCTCCCCTGGAACGCCCCAGCGGCGCTGCCGCTTCCCTCCCTCCAGCTCCGGGGCCCGTGCAAGCCAGGGCACGTGCCCCCTGGCCGGGAGGGTCCCTGGACTCACCCATCATGAAGCGCCCGCACCGCCCCGGCAGCAGCTGCAGCATCCGTGACCCGCTCCCGAGCCAGGCGCCTCCGCAGTGATGCGCTGCACGGAGCCGCCGGGGGAGGCTCTGCGGCTCCCGGGCTGTGGCGTGTGCGCCCCCCAGTGGTGAAAGCGGGCGGCGGGGGCTCGGATTTCGAGGGCCCTGCTGGAGCTGGGGCACTGGCCGATCAGCAGGCAGTAAAACGAGGGATGTACCCCGTGCACTGGAGTGATGGGCAGACAGTGCTTAATTTGTGTCAGGGCTGAGCCCGGGCACCTCTAGGGCTTGGGAGTTCATAGCCCCTGCACCTCTGGGCTTGCGCCTCAGTTATGAATGTTAAAAAAAAAATTCTTTGAGCCCCATCACCTCTTTCCTTACAAAGAAAGCACTGCTGGCAGAGCTCTGAAGGGCACTTCCCAAAGGAGGGGGGCTGATATGGCGTCACTGTTGTATTCAGGGTAGTTGTAGCCAAGTGGGTCCCAGGATATTAGAGAGACAAGGTGGGTGAGGTAATATCTTTTAGTGGACCAACTTTGGCTGGTGAAGGAGACAAGCTTTCAAGCCACACAGAGAACTCACAGCACAATCCAAGGTGGAAGGGATTGTTTAGCATCAGTAGTTAGCAGCGATTATAAGGGACCATTCCAGGTAGAGTGGCCAGATAACACCTCCATCCATTTCATCCTCACCCATAACAGATTTACAATCAACAGCAAACACTTTATCCAAACCACGGCCATGGACATAGGAACTAGGATGGCTTCCCAATATGCCAGCCTCTTCCTGGGCCACCTTGAAGAAGAACTTCTAGACAAATGCACCACATAAGCAGTAATATACCTGAAATACATTGATGATATTTTCTCCTCTAGACAGATGACTTAAACTCCCTCATAGATTTCCACTATAACTTCAACAACAAACTCACATCCATTAAACTCTCCCTGGAACACTCCCACACTAGCATCAACTTCCTGGACACCACAATCAGCTTCAATAATAGAACCCGACAGACAACTATATACGAGAAACCCATGGATCGTCACACCTACCTTCATAGATCCACTAACTACCCCAAACACACCAAGAAATCTGATATCTACAGCCAGGCACTCAGATATCACAGAATATCCTCCAAGGAGAAAGTCCAAGATATACCTTAACACACTTAAAACCACTTTCACCAAACAAGGACACTCTGCCTACATCCCCTAGTTGTCACCTACCATCTCACACTGGAACCATACTGGATATCATCAAATACCTACAATCCTTACTCGATGGGGACCCCATCCTGAAAGAAATCTTTCTGAAACACCGCTTCTGTCCTTCAAACAACCCCACAACTTCTCCAAGCTCACATCAGAAGCAAGCTCCCCACAGACCAGGACACACCAACTCAAAGTAGCACCAGACCCTGCCAGAACAACAGATGCAAAACCTGCAGACATATTGACACTGCTACAACGATCCACACCCCAAAACAACACACCTTTCAAGCTCCATGGGTCCTACACATGCCTATCACAACATGTGGTATACCTCCTCCAGTGCACTAACTGCCCCAATAACAACTATGTGGATGAAACCAGACAATCACTATGCTCTTGAATGAACTCATACAGGAAAATGATAAAACACAAAAACACCATATCACCTGTGCGCGAACATTTTTCACAAAGCGATTTCTGTATATCTGACCTGTCATCCTCACAGGAAACCTGCACAACAGTTTCAAAAGATGCGCCTGGGAGCTTAAATTCATTACTGTGCCAGACATAAAAAATCATGGACTGAACAGAGACACTGGATTTACTACAACAATATATAACCCACTAACCCCCGCTTTTTGTCCTGTGACAGCAAAGGTATTAACAGACCACTCTACCCTGAATGGTCTCTTACAATATGTGTGAACTACTTTTGCTTAACAATCTGTTCCACCTTGGATTTTGCTTTGACCCTGGGAGTTCCTTTCCCACACCTAAAGAAGAGCTCTGCATGGCTGGAAAGCTTGTCTCTCTCTCTTTCCCCATTGGAAGTTGGTCCAATAAAAGATATTTTATTTACCTTGTCATTGTTGGTGGGCATTTCCATAGAACTCATTGCCATAGTACCTGAGCATGGCGGGTGTCCTCATTTATACCAAAAGGCCGGGGTGCTCCTAACCCAGCACCACGGTACGAGGCGGCAAGAAGATTGGATGGTATTATTACCAAACTTTACTCCTGAAACTAGAAAACACAGGCACCTCTCCTGCTTTCCTGCTTTGTTATAAATGCAAAAACTCAGTCTACATTTATGCAAAGATGCACTAAAATGCTGGATGTTTCCAGGGACCTTGGGCTAATTTTTTTTTCCATAGCTGAACCTGGGGCTGATTTATGGTTTCACATCGGTTTGCATCGTTGTACAGCTTTGTCACAAAACTAATTGAAATGCTCTGGTTTCAGCTGAGTTTTGTGTTGCATTCTCAGGTTCATGAGAACCTGAATCCCACCAGTAGGAAATGCATGTTATTCAGAATGAAAGAAACCCCTATTGGATCAACTACGCTGGGCTTCCTAGAGCAAATCCAATTGTCCAAACTCTATTCAACAATACAGCAGGTAGGCCCCCAAATGCTGCACTGACTGAAGCTACACTCCTCGCCATCTGCTAAGCTCTACAGGGCCACTAAGATCCATGAAACTGAAGCTCTTGTGTGCTAAATCAACCAACCAATTATCAAGAAAACCTGAGTTATCTGAATCCTCACATTTACAAAGGTCTTGGGTGTCCTGTGAGACATTCATAAAACTGAGGTTATACTGTATTTAATATTTTCTGATATGACCTTGGTGTATATTTCCCCCTGTTGCACCCCAACATGCCCCAATGGCTTCACATATAAAACTATTCCCAAACACAGCCTTACCATGCCTGGGAAGTGCTTAGATACTACAGTAATGAGTGGTATAGAAAGCCCTGAAATAGACAGATAGATAGAATATCCTTTTCTCCCAGACAACATGCCCACAACACTCACCATACAAAGAGATGATTCCCTTTCTCAGACCTACTGATGAAGTTAGATTTGTACCTGCAGCTGTAAATGGCATGACTAGTGCAATCACACGAGATGTTTTCTTTTGTTTCCTCAGTGTAAAATGAATCAAAATCTTCTTTCACTGGCACATTTGGTTCATGAATTGCCAGGGTAGCCGCTCAGCCCTGTTTTTTACCTACCTTTGTCTGTTTGCAGCTCTGAGCTTAAGTGTTGATCTAGTGCTGAAATCCAATCCAATAGACCTTAATCAGGAAGTGCCTAAACTTCCTATCCTGGGATGGGGAGGGGCATTGGGTGGAATAGATAAGTGTCTGGGGGAACATAGCTTAGATCACAAGCTACCATTTAGTATTGGATTCAGGCCTATCCCTTATGTTGTATGTAAAATCCTGTTTCTCTGGGCTTTTAACTGCTTCTTTTCCTTAATACAGAGAGAAAAAAGGTTTAATAGATTGTGTGAATAGTCCCAAAAATGTTGAGTAAGACATATTATCAATGTTCTCAACTATGAAGGTAGGGGACCAAGTTTCATCAGTGTTCAGTGAGCCTCATCTCAGTTGTTAGGATTGTCCCTAAATGTTCAGACTACTGCTGTACTCTTCTTGCATAGGCCAGAAGAAGAAGTAGCAAGATTAAATAGAGTAGCTGGTGTTGGACTAGGGCAGGGTTCTCAAACTGGGGGACGGGACCCCCTCAGGGGGTCGGGAGGTTATTACATGGGTGGTCGTGAGCGGTCAGCCTCCACTCCAAACCCTGCTTTGCCTCCAGCATTTATAATGGTTTTATAAAGCATTTATAAAGTGTTTTTAATTTAAAAGTGGGGGGGTCGCACTCAGAGGCTTGCTATGTGAAAGAAGTCACCAGTACAAAAGTTTGAGAACCACTGGACTAAGGAGAGGCTAACCGAAGTACTCCATTGTTGTGTGTGGGATCCTGTTAAAATTGCCTGTATTTAGACAAATCCCTTTTGGCAGGTTTCTCCAGGAACCAAAAGCCTTTTCTCAATTCTGTGGAATCCGAGGATAAGAAATCCAAATCTCAGGGAGTTCCTTGCAGATGCTGATGTTGTTTAGAGTCATTAGCCCGACAAATGACTGTATATGGACACAACTCTCAGAGAGAAAGAGATGAGACATGGACACACCCAGAAAACAGTCATTTATGTTTGGGAGAGGGCGAAAGTTAAACAGGAGTCAGTGAAAAATGGTTTCCAAAAGGAATGTATCGTGTGAGCAAGCTTCCCACAAAGGAAATGACCATCTAAGGATATGAGGGGCCATTTAAGGATATGAGGCAAAAATCTGTTGGATGATTTAGTTGGGGATTGGTCCTGCTTTGAGCAGGGAGTTGGACTAGATGATCTCCTGAGGTCCCTTCCAACCCTGATATTCTATGAAAAAAATCTTGTCCAGCCCCGGAGCACCCACGGAGTCTTATGAGGAAAGTTTTTTAAAACTGGGCATGTTTAATCTTGAGAAAAAAAGAGTGGGGAAGGGACCTGAATACAGTCTTCAAATATGTAAGGGTTGTTATAAAGAGGATGGTGATCAATTGTTCTCCATATCTACGAGACGTAGGACAAGAAGTAACAGGCTTAATCTGCTGCAAGGGAGATTTAGGTTAGATATTAGGAAAATCTAACTCTAAGGATAGTTAAGTACGGAACAGGCTTCCAAGGCAGGCTGTGAATCGCCGGCATTGGAGGTTTTTAAGAACAGGTTGAATAAACACCTGTCATGGATGGTCAAGGCTTATTTGGTCCTGCCTCAGCACAGAGGGCTGGACTTGATAATCCCTTGAGGTCCCTTCCAGCCCTACATGTCTATGATTCTATAAGATGACCTGAAACGAGTAACTGTTAGCTGTTATATATGGGCACCTTGGGGCGGGGAACTGAGCTCTAATCACAGGGGAGGCAAAGCTAGGATTAGGTAACAGCTTGGGGACAAGGTTTTAGACAGAAGGAGCCTGCAATTTTCTTCCTCAATCAGTGCCACAGAAGGGCTGTCAGGAGCCATTATGGACAGAGAAGAGCAAAGAAGGTTGCTAGGCATGCTGTAGTAACACCGGTTTTATTCTTCTTATTTTATTTATTCTTCTTATTTATGTTTTATTCTTAGGCCCCAATCCTGCAAAGACTTTCATGCAGGTTTAACTGGAATAACTCACATGCTTAAAGCTAAGCATATGTTAAACCTTTGCAGAATCAGGGCTGCAGGAGGTAGAGCTACACCTTAAGAGACATTTATCGTTTGCCATTTTGCCCCCTTTTGAAATCTTTTTTTTCCCTCTCTCTCTCAGCAAATTGAGGACATTTCTGAATCCCTTCCATGCTGCCCCCTCCTCCCAGAAATCACTTCCTGAGCTGATCCCAAGGCTACTACCCTATGCCATGAGAAACTAGCCAGCAAGGACTCTTATATATTGCACGTATTTAACCAAGCACAAGTTCTTTACTCCATTGTGCTGGGCATTAGCCTCAAAGAGGCCAGTTCTACACTAGAAACTTTTGCCAGTATAGCAGTGTCAGTTAGGGGTGTGATTTATTTTATGACAGTCCTATACCAGCAAAAACCCTAGAGTAGACTGAGTAATAGAATTGTTTTTGACAGTATAGTTTATTTCAGTCAAGGAACTGTTATAAGGTATACCAGCAAAAGCATTTCCCCTCGATATAAACTGTATCTACACTAGGGCTTTGTCTACACTACAGACCATACAGTGGCACTGATTGAGGAAGAAAATTGCCACTCTTCCGCCAGCATAATTAAACCACCCCTAACAAGCAGTGGAAGCTATGTCAGCAGGAGAGCGTCTCCCACCGAAAATAGCGCTGTCCACACTGGTGCTTTTGTTGGTGAAACTTATGCCTGTCAGGGGGGTTGTTTTTTCACACCCCTGACAAAAATTTTATGGACAAAAGTGCTAGTGTAGACAAAGCTTAGGGGAGTTTGCCGATTGTAGCTATACTGGCAAAACTTTCCTAGTATAGATCTGGCCTGAGCAACTGCATATTAATGTTACCCCTGCCCTTCTTGCCTGTAGCTCCTCTTGCTGTCTTGGGGTCTGTCTGATCAAGATTCCATCAAAGTTATTGGAAAGATTCCCATTGACTTCAGTAGTTTTGGATCAGGTCCTTCTTATGACACTATGCAGGGAGGGAGGATGTCTGAAACAAAGCCCAGATCCTGCAAAGGCTTATATACATACTTAACGTCAACCTTGTGAGTTGTTGCAGTGAAGTCAATGGGACTACTCACACGCTTAAAGTTAAGCGTATGCTTAAGAGTTGTGTTGAATCTGTGACATGGCTTGTAAGCTCCTTTGTTCTTTTATCTGTATTGGGAGGCACCTAGTACATGCCGAGCACTGTCAAATAATAAATAACCTTTTCAGCTTTAGTGGCAGAGAAATTGTGAGTGATGATAGGAAATTGAGCGCTATCAGTTTTACAGGGAAGGTGCTCAAACACAACATTGATAGGCAATAGATTAAAACCTTAAGATAGACAGAAAGAGAGACCGACATTTTAAAATGCATAAAGAACTGGAGTGACTATAAGCCAAGCATGTGACACAACTAGAAATATATTTTTAAAAAGCACTTTTATTCCAAGCTGCTTTCAAAGAGCATTCTTTATATACTGTAAGTCAGTAGACCATCCATTACACTTGGTGTATTATTCCTATCAGTATTTAATTGTGTGCCGACTAATGATCAACAGGATGGCAATTTGCCATCAATAAGTAATGAAACGTTTAATATGTTTTTATCACCTTGAAAAATTAGTCTTCTGAGTCTTTAATTGTGCTGCTGGTTCTAGGATCTATTGGTTTGTCAAAAGATAAACAGGAATATATTACTCCCAAGTACTCTAGGCTTTTAATTACGAACAATCAGAGTAAAACAAGCTGCGGCAAGTAGGTGGACTAGGTATTTGTGAGCAAACAGTGACATTGGGCCCAATTTTCAAACCCAGACACGAAAGTTAGGACACCCAGTTTTGCCTTTGGATGCACGGATCTGCACTCAAATAGTCCAGGAGAGGGAGGATAAATAGTCCTTGGTTAAAGCACAGGTCTGGAAATCAGGAAACCTGAGTTCCAATCGCAGCTGTCACAGATTTACTGAGAGACAGTGGAGAAGTCGCTTAAACTTGTCGCTCAGTTTCTCAACCTGCTGCATGGGGATAGTAATAATCACCTCCCTCGCAAGACAGCTGGAGGCTCATTCCTTAATATTTGCCAAGTGTTTTGAGAGCCTCAGACGGAAGGAACTATAGACATGTTGTTCTTTCAGGTGCCAATGTGAGTGCCCAGATGGAGACCTGAGACCCCTAACAAAGCCCAAGTTTAAAAATTGGTCTCCTCATTTTAGACACACGCAGAACAGGTATTTCTAGGGACTTTAACTAAGGTCTTTGTGAATGTTAAGTTTTAGAACTTGGAGCACCAGGCTGTCCATCAAAGTGATCATGTCTGTGATACCTTCATTACCAGGCTTCTCAAATTCTGTTTTGGGCCTTTGTCTGTCTCTACATGCGATATGATTGTCCATAGCCCATATCCTAATATCCAGACATCTATTTGCTGTTTCCAAAATAGCAAGTTTTGAAAAAATACCAAATCTGCATTTTCCAGGGTGGATCAAATAGTAGTGAGTCTGGTTTTGTGAGTTAAATCCCTCAAGTGTTTCCTGGGCAGGCAGAGCTTCTTGGCTAGGAAGATTATGGCAGAAGCGACAAATGCCTGGGTGTTTCCTCTCTTGATTTTGAGGGGTGAATCATTTCAGAAGTATAAATGAGTTCTCTCCAGTTCTTCTTTAAGTGGGTAGTAAAGGCCTGTCTCTCCTTCCTCCTCCCTTCATAACCAGCCCTTTGTCTTTGCCCACACCTGCCCCTTGCACACTTCTCCCCTCCCCACAACCACCTGGCTTGGCTGTTCTTCCCTTCCCCACACAGCTGATCCACTCAAAAACATAATATTCCACATTGACTTTACACTGAAAGGGCTCTAGGCTCCCCTAGCTGAGGGCAGGACTGGTGGTGGTGGGACTATACAAGCTCGCTCTCCCACACAGGTTGTAAGGACCTAATCCGACATGCAGCCAGGACTATCACGTCTATTGAATACAGAGGGCTGAAGTTGTCTTTGACTAATAAACTCATTCATGTGGACCAGCTACAAAACCTTTGGCCCAAATGCAGATGTGCTGCATAAGGTGGTGTAATGTACAGACCACCTTTCATTCCCTCAGACTGCCTTAGCTCAACTTACACACACTCAGCTGAGGAGTAAAGGAGCAAACTTGGTGAACTTAGAATCATAGAATATCAGGGTTGGAAGGGACCTCAGGAGGTCATCTAGTCCAACCCCCTGCTCAAAGCAGGACCAATCCCCAACTAAATCATCCCAGCCAGGGCTTTGTCAAGCCAGGCCTTAAAAACCTCCAAGGAAGGAGATTCCATCACCTCCCTAGGTAAATTACATGCTAAGGAGCTAGAAGAAAGTGTAAATTTTAGAATCTTCTACTCTACTTTAAATAATACTAGCTTCTTCCAGCTTCTAAGCATGTAAATTATAATCAGTGTCCTCAAACATTGGTAGAGTGGGAGTAAGTACACCTCTATCTTGATATAACGCTGTCCTCGGGAGCCAAAAAATCTTACCGCGTTATAGGTGAAACCGCATTATATTGAACTTGCTTTTATCCACCGGGTGTGCAGCCCCGCTCCCCGGAGCACTGCTTTACTGCGTTATATCCGAATTCATGTTATATCAGGTCACGTTATATCGAGGTAGCAGTGTAGATCTAGGGGAAGCATAGCCTAACTTACACCATCTTACACACTATTTCTGAATTTGACCCTCTGTGCAAACACCTGCTGATGGAGGGCTGGAAACCTCTCTCCAACCAAGCTGAGAAATCTCTGTGAGAAAAACTGTATTGCCTGTGAGCTAACATTGTCTCCTCCAAAAGATAAAAGCTAGTGATCTGTCTGGTTTGTGGTCAGGACAAACAGGGGTCTCAGAAGCATAAAATTACAGGGGACAACCAGTAGCTTACAAGAGAAGATTGAGGGTCCAGTAGTTAGGACACTAGCCTAGGATTTAGGAGTTCTGGGTCAAGTCCCTGCAGTGTCACAGACTTCCTGTGTGGCCTTGGGCAAGTTACTTAGCTTCTCTGTGCCTCATTTCTGTCTGTAAAATGGGGATAAATAGCACTGTCCTATTGCACATGGGTGTTGTGATGCTAAATGATTGTGAGATACTCACATACTATAGTAATAAAGGCTATAAGAACATGATCTAGATAGGGAGAAAAGCTATATATGGTTTGATTGCCAATTGGATTCCAAATCTGTCCAAGAAAATCTAATTGCACTGCTCCTCCCAACTTTGTTTTGGGAAACTCTCAAAAACATTTATGTACAGTTTTCTTGTTTATTTGTGTTTTATTGCTGTGAGCTCTGGCTGTTGCTAGCTTACTCTCCAATAACTGTGAATTGTCTGCATCACAATATAGTAACAAATTGCAAGCAATCTGCAAACCAGCATTAATTTGATGAAGAAATTTGTGACTGAATGTGAACAACAAATATGCTCAAGGATTTTGTGATGTGTTTGGAAGATTCACAAGCAGGGGGGGGAAAGGTGAAATTCATTGCAGAAATAATTCTCTGTGAATTATTTGCCCATTTCTACCTAACATGCAGCTGAGCAGTTTTAATTTCTTCCAGTAGATGGCAGGGTTGCACATAAATACTAGGTTTCAGAGTAGCAGCCGTGTCAGTCTGTATCCGCAAAAAGAACAGGAGTACTTGAAGAAGTGGGCTGTAGCCCACGAAAGCTTATGCTCTAATAAATTTCTTAGTCTCTAAGGTGCCACAAGTACTCCTGTTCTTTTTACATAAATACTAGTCAGTTAAGTACATTATTGTCTTCCAAAAAATACTTCAAGGGAACTTATTCAAGAATTCAACTAATTCTCCTATGATATTATGAGACTTGTGGAAATCCAGACGTTTTGGTGTGATCACAGATCAATCATAAACATACCAATGAATAAAGTTCCTTTGCTTTCAGTTTATTTCTTTAACCAAACACTATTTTATCAAAGCTTAGTATGCCTATTATTTAGGGCTGTCAATTAATCACAGTTAACTTACACGATTAATTCAAAAAAATTAATCGCAGTTAAAAAAATTAATCATGATTAATCACAGTTTTAATCACACTGTTAAACAATAGCATACCAATTCAAATTTATTAAGTATTTTTGGATCTTTTTCTACATTTTCTAATATATTGATTTCAATTACAATACAGAATACAACTGCTCACTCTATATTATGATTTTTATTACAAATATTTGCACTGTAAAAATGATAAACAAAAGAAACAGTATTTTTCAATTAACAAGTACTGTAGTGCAATCTCTTTATCGTGAAACTGCAATTTACAAATGTAGATTTTTTTTTGTTATATAACTGCACTCAAAAGCAAAACAATGTAAAACTTTAGAGCTTACAAGTCCACTCAGTCCTACTTCTTGTTCAGTCAATTGCTAAGACAAACAAGTTTGTTTGCATTTACGGGAGATACTGCTGCTTGCTTCTTATTTACAATGTCACCTGAAAGTGAGAACAGGCATTTACATGGTACTTTTGTAGCCAGCATAGCAAGGTATTTACGTGCCAGATATGCTAAACATTATATGCCCCTTCATGCTTTGGCCACCATTCTGGAGGACATGCTTCCAGGCTGATGATGCTTGTTAAAAAAATGCGTTAATTAAATTTGTGACTGAACTCCTTGGGGGAAAATTGTATGTCTCCGGCTCTATTTTACCCGCATTCTGCCATATATTTCATGTTATAGTAGTCTCGATGATGACTCAGCACATGTTCATTTTAAGAACACTTTCACTGCAGATTTGAAAAACGCAAAGAAGGTACCAATGTGAGATTTCTAAAGCTAGCTACAGTACTTGATCCAAGGTTTAAGAATCTGAAGTGCCTTCCAAAATCTGAGAGGAATGAGGTGTGGAGCATGCTTTCAGAAGTCTTAAAAGAGCAGCACTCCAGTGCGGAAACTATGGAACCCGAACCACCAAAAAAGAGAACCAACTATCTGCTGGTGGCATCAGACTCAGATGATGAAAATGAACATGTGTCGGGTCCGCACTGCTTTGGATTGTTATCGAGCAGAACCCAACATCAGCATGGACTCATGTCCTCTGGAATGGTGGTTGAAGCATGAAGGGACATATGAAACATTAGCGCATCTGGCACGTAAATACCTTGCGTCGCCGGCTACAACAGTGCCATGAGAATACCTGTTCTGACTTTCCAATGACACTGTGAACAAAAAGTGGGCAGCATTATCTTCTGCAAATGTAAACAAACTTGTTTGTCTGAGCAATTGGCTGAACAAGAAGTAGGACTGAGTGGACTTGTAGGCTCTAAAGTTTTACATTGTTTCATTTTTGAGTGCATTTTTTTACATAATTCTACATTTGTAAGTTTAACTTTCATGATAAAGAGATTGCACTACAAGATTGTACTTGTATTAGGTGAATTGAAAAATATTTCTTTTGTTTTTTACAGTGCAAATATTTGTAATAAAAATAAATATAAAGTGAGCACTGTACACTTCATATTCTGGGTTATAGTTGAAATCAATATATTTGAAAATGTAGAAAATATCCAAAAATATTTAAATAAATGGCATTCTATTATTAACAGTGTGATTAATCATGACTAATTTTTTAATCGTGACTATTTTTTTAATTGCTTGACAGCCCTACTATTATTAAATTACCATTATACATAGATATTGTTTTTGTAGACTTAGGTTGGAAGATTTTTGTAACACAGTCAAAATGCAATAGGGAAGTTGTTTTATTGTAAATAAATAGTACTATTCATAACAAGTATGTGGTTGAGGCACATTCTTTCCATAGTTTTGTTTTACATATAATTGAGGAGTGCTGCAGAGGCAGGAATTTCAGGTTTGCACGGTCACAGATAAGCAGGTCTGAGACTGATAAGGAATGCAACAATGTTGGTAAGGGAAACTGACAGCTCACATTCCCCTTTCTTAATAACATTGGCACTGCTGATTGCCAATTTGCCGGATATGGCTACAGACTGGCCAATGGCCTAGGTAGGTAGTGTAACTTTTTTAGAAAGCCTCAGAGGTCAGGGGCTTCAAAGGCATCCAGCCCCCACTGGTGTTGCAGAGCATGTTTAAGTTGAAGGTATTGTTATTCCTTCTTTGGGGACTTGGGGCCAGTGGGAATCTCCCTAAAGCGAGGCAAGAACATGAAGGGATCATTTTCAATTATGGGGTGAGTGTTCAAAATCCCTTTTTTTAATCCAATGGGGCCACAGAATGGGTCTATGGGCAACTGAAATTTTGTAGTGACCCCAGACTGAAGACTCTGAATATAATAAGGGATGGCTTTTAAATTTAGAAGCAACCAGATACTAGGCTTTCCTATAGCCACAATTGTGACCAACTTCTCCCTAGGGAAACAGTAGAAGTCTGAGTTTAGAACTGATCCTAATGGTGGTGGGGCTACAATTTCCTCCTCCACATACAAGCAGGGTCCCAAAGCTTGGTCTCCAGCCCATGCCAGGAACTCTGCACAGCAATGAAACAGCTCCACAGCCCGAGCTCCACAAGCCGGAGTTGAGTGGCGGGGGCCAGCCACGGGTTTTTCTTTGCTGTGTAGACATACCCTTAGTGTCGCATAAGATTGCTTGGGAGACTTTTGAGGATCTGGGCTTTAGGGTCTGATCCAAAGACTATTGAAGTCAATGAAAAGACTCCCACTGACTTGAAAGGTCTTTAGATCAGATTTTTAAATATTTGCGTAACTTTAACCAACCTATTGAGCTCGTGGAATTAAGTTGAAGTCACTGAACTCAATAGGATTATTTGCATGCCTAAAGATGCTCGTGAGCTTAAGTGTTTTCCTGGCTCAGGGGCTAACTCACTTTCCCCAGAGATCTGTTAAACTCCTGATTAACAATAGCACTGTCAAGGGTTTCCTGCATTTTGGAAGGTCATTTGCCCAACAATTAATGCTTCCAGCAAACTGGGAAATCTGTTTGTTTGTACATGCTGACATTAAAATGCATTTTGTTTTTCTGTTCCCTCAGCTGCTGTGAGTTAATGTTCACTTGAGATGATGGTGGTTGCTAAATAGGACAGGATCTTTTCCCTAGGATAAAATTTACTTGAAATTAGTGTGTTTCATAAAATATGAAAGACATTTTAATGAGATGATGCAAGAACTGTTTTAAAAATGATAGAAAATATAATTTTCTTTTCTGACCCAGTCTCACTTGTTTTACGAAATATATTTCATGACAGTTTAATGGCTCGCATAAGAATGTTGGATTTTAAATGTCTTTCTCTCTCTTATTTTTAATTCCAACAGCTTTGGATGCAAAGCCTGTTTTGGCAATGTCAGCTCATCTGTCATTATCAAGCGCTGTGATAGAACCTAAATAGAATAGAGTAGAATTATTAAAAAAACATAATTACTCCGGGAACCGAGGGCCAGGTCCATTGGGACCATGTTTCATACAATTTGACAGGAAAGGTGAATTCCAATCTTTAGTGCAGTGGTTTTCAACCTGTGGTCCGCAGACCCCTGGGAGTCCACAGAATATGTCTAAGGGGTCTGTGAAAGGTTGTCATTACCCTACAACAGCGGTTTTCAGCCTGTGGTCCGCAGACCCCGGGGGCTCCACAGACTATGTCTAAGATTTCCAAAGGGGTCCACAGCTCCATACAACATTTTTTAGGGGGTCCACAAATGAAACAAGGTTGAAAACCACTGCTTTAGTGAGATAGGAGCGCATATTTCCCCATTCCTAGGGAATGCTTCTTGAAACAAATCCATAAATTAATCACATCAGATAGCTCAGTGGTTTGAGCATTGGCCTGCTAAACCCAGGGTTGTGAGTTCAATCCTTGAGGGGGCCATTTAGGGAACTGGGGTAAAAATCTTGTCCTACTTTGAGCAGGGGGTAGGACTAGATGACCTCCTGAGGTCCCTTCCAACCCTGATATTCTATGATCAAAGAAATATGGCAGCCCAAGAGCTCCAGCCTGCTTGAGATGGTAACTGGTCCTGAATTCTCCCCACATTGATACAGCTTTTGCTGCACTAGAATATACCAGTCTGAGCTGAAAGTCCTGTGCCCCATGCTGTATATGTAGGTTGTTTTCAAATGGGTGCTTTTACACATTCAGATGCCCCTTAAAGGGCATGGAAAGTAAAGTGTTCTGGATCTAGGCCCACTACCATTGGAGTAAATGGCAAAACTACTATTAACTTCAATGAAAGCAGGATTGAGTGTTTTACTGGATGAAGGTGATGATTTTGTGCTCACCACACATAAAAGTAACAACCTTGAAGAAACTGTGGTATACAAGCCAGCTTAGCTGGTAGCTCATCGAGGATAGGTGGGTTAGTGGGATTTTGACAGGAGAAGTAGCCGCCAACCACTACTTTCTTCTTTGCCTTTCCTCAGCTTTCCTCCCTCTGCTGCTCTTGCACTGAGGCCCTAAGCCAACACTGTCTTTAAGCCTTTCCGCAGATCACTCATAAGTGGTGAGAATGCAACAATAGAGGCAAGTTGCACCTTAAACAGCTTTCTTCTTTCCCCTGCCCGTTCCTCCATTTCTCACTGTTTCACTTTGACTGGGGGGGTACTTACATCAGGGGTAGGTCACAGCCCTGACTTCTTCCTTCTCTCTTCTCTTCTGATTCCCCTGCCATGTCCCATATTGATCTTCTTTTCAGCCTTTACCTGGCCCCTTCCTTTCCTCGCCTTTTCTCTTCCCTCTTCCTCTGCTTCCATGCTGGGAATATCCTATCTTGTGATAGGATTGTGACATCAGAGGCAGTTCCCCCTATTCCTCTCCTCCATTTCTCTTCCCCCTCTTCCTTGTTTCTCTCTCTCTCCTCCTTTCTCTAGAATTGTCACATCAGAGGGAAGTCACAATCTGGAACAGCTCATGGTTGAATTGTGGCATGGTAACTAGAGGCCACCAATTCATTTCCTATGCTCACCCAATCCTTGCTTTTGGTGGGACTGTTGTCACACTCTGTTTTGTGATAAAGGCAGTTGTCTGCAAGGAACTGGCTTGCAACCATAGGCGCCAACTTTTTCCAGCGCCAGTGGGTGCTCGACCCCCCCCCTCCCCCGGCCCTGCCCTGCCCTGACTCCACCCCTGTCCCACCCCCTCCCCAACCCCATTCCAACCCCTTCCCCAAAGTCCCCGCCCCAACTCCACCCCCTCCCTGCCCCTATTGGACTCCTTCCCCAAATCCCCACCCCGGCCCTGCCTCTTCCCCGAGTGCACCGCATTCCCCCTCCTCCCCCTTCCCGCCCAGCACTTGCCACCGTGAAACAGCTGTTTCGCGGCAGCAAGTGCTGGGAGCTAGGGGGAGAAGCAGGGACACCACGCACTCAGGGGAGGAGGCGGAGGTGAGCTGGGGGGGGTCAGGGCAGGGAGCTTGGCTGCCGGTGGGTGCAGAGCATCCACCAATTTTTCCCCGTGGGTGCTCCAGCCCCGGAGCACCCACAGAGTTGGCACCTATGATTGCAACCATGAAGTCCTTTCACATAGGCCTCCATAACAAATATGCCTTCAAGTCCTCATGTAGGTCATTATCTGGTAATGACTTTTGGTCCCTAACAAATCAAACCTAATTTGAAACAGCATCTGAGAGGTGAAAGGCTCCATATTCCCTAAACCATTCACTTTCCTCAAGTTCAGTTCCTAGTCTCACATGGTGGGGGCCCCCAAATTTCAACTGGAAAAGGATCAGGCTCTGTATCATTTATCTTTGGACATATTTTCAAACTTTTAATGCACAACTAGGCATCCTTTCATTTTATGCAGAGCATTCTTTATGATTTCTGAAGAATATTAAAGAGAGATGATTGTTAGGATCAGTGAAATGAGAGCTTGGAACTGCTTTTTCACCAGCCAGGTCATGCTATGTAAAAGAATGGAATCCTCTATGCAAATGTACAGAAACCACTATGCAAATGCATGGAATCTTTTGCACAAACAAATAGAATCTCCTGCATAACAATCACTGGGGAAGACTGCTTGAAAGAGAGGGTGGGGTTGTGATGTGCTTAACTCTCTGGCTTCCGTCTGAACCTTTCGAGTCAGGTTTCTCCCTCATGGTTGCAAGGTCTCATCCACTGAAACTCTGCTGACTTCAGAATTAGGCACTTTCCATATTCAAATCTTATGGCACTGAAAGAAATCGTAAGGAACCGAAGTCCTGGATACCACACTCTCTAATTGCCCGGATAGTTCAGCCTTTACGAAAGTAGCTGTAAGTATTAAACACAGCTGGAAGGAGTAAATCTGTTTGCCAGAACCTGGGAATGGGCGACAGGGGATGGCTCACTTGATGATTACCTGTTCTGTTCATTCCCTCGGAAGCATTAGTACTGGACACTGTCAGAAGACAGGATACTGGGCTAGATGGACCTTTGGTCTGCTCCAGTATGGCTGTTCTTATGTTCTTATCTGCTGGTAAGAAATGACCTATAGCAATTAAATATTTGATGGCATTTTGATGTTTTAAATATCCTATAAGGGGCTAAATTCTGGGGTACACTGGGGTAAATCCAGAATGGCTCGAATTATTCTGACACTGTTTTATTGCCCTTGTGACAAATTCATCTGATCTAGAAATGTGCTTGGATTTTCTTTTAGACTTTCTCCTGAGGTACTGCTAAGGCTTTTGGATGGGGTGAGTGTGCAGAGGGAGATGGCAGGGGTTATTTGACAGATGGTGTGAAATCCTGGCCCCACGGCAGACAATAGCAAAACTGCCACTGACTTAAATAGGGTCAGGATTTCACCAGTGCTGTGTATCTCTCATCCCTCGAGAGCCCTTCTGTGTGGGAAACTCTTTCCAGAGCCTTGTGCAGCTGCAGCAGGAAGAGGAAGAAGAGGGAGCTGCAGGCAGGAGAGGACGGAGAGTCGCTGTCCTTTCAGCACCATGGTGGGCCGCTACTACTCAGGCTATTTGGCAGATGATGAAGATCTTCAAGGAGCCCAGGTAAGAATCAGAGAAAGAGAAAACATCCCCTTAGCTTGCATTTCTAGGGACACATCCTGCCATGGATCTACACAATGGGGATTGTGGGCCATGGGCCTGCAACATTTTCCTACCCGGAGTCACCACAATAACCTTTTATTTCCAATCCCACAGGAAAGATTTCTGGTCCCTCTCATCTACCTTATACATCCACTCCCACCCCACAAATTTTATCTTTGTTCCCCCCCGCCGCCCTAATACTCCCAAATATCCTTCATACACACCCCTTGCTCCCCATACACCTTACCTGCCTCCCCCACTTACCCATGCACCCAACACACTCACATACACAACATCCTCACCGCTCCACATGTGCAAGTCATCCTTCCCTGCCAGTTTACCCCCTCACCCACCTCAATCCCCACCACCACTTGCACTGCCCACACTTGCACACCTTATCCTCAGACACACACAGCAGATGCCCCAGCCCTCTCATACACCATCCAGACAGACCTTAGTACCTCCCAGCAGACCTCATCTTCACCCCCTATATACACCAGTATCACATACATGCTCCTTGCCCCCTCCCCCTTCCACCCTGCACACACCAGAGACAGCCTGACTTGTCCTTTGGGCCTGGTTCTCCACTCACTGAGACTGGTGTAGATCAATTGTAACTCCCGTGAAGTTGCAGTGGTGTGAAAAAGGGGTAAAGGGAGGAGAATCAGGCCTATATTTTGCCCATGATATTTCTGTTCGACTTGCTGTAGGTAAAACATATGTTTTGGGCAGGGGGCCAGTGTGGGAGGAGAGAGACGACAAGTAGCTTTTGTAAAGAACAGGCTGGTTATTACAGCTCATCACAATGTCTATATTAATGTTTCCTCAGCTGAGTGAGATGGTTTCCTCTTTTGGACTTACATAAACTTTCAACAATCCCCATTAATGCATCAGTTTTGACACTTGGCCTTTCCACACCTGCAACCAATTTCAGGGTCACATTCAAAGTTGTTCACCAGAAATAACGTTTAACCTTCTTTCCTTGCAAAGTGAATATTAGAATCACAACAGTTAGAGCTGGCAAAGGAAAGTGTCAAGCACAGAGACAGGCGATCTGGGTTCTCTGGTCCCAGCCCTGCTATTGACTCACTGTGTGAGCTGAGATAAGTCACTTAACCGCTCTGTGCCTCAGTTTCCTCATTTGTAAAATCGGGGTGATAAAACATTCCTTTCTCATGGGCTATTGTGAGGTTACATTCACTAATGCTTGTAAAATTTAGAGATCATGGATGGAAAGCACCAGAAAAGTTAAAAGTATTCTTAAATGATTATTCTCTTATTAATCAAAGACTTACTAAATAATCTAGTCCTTCCTCCTGCACAATTATTCCAAAATTGCATCCGAAGAAGTGGGCTGTAGTCCACGAAAGCTTATGCTCTAATAAATTTGTTAGTCTCTAAGGTGCCACAAGTACTCCTCTTCTTCTTTTTGCGGATACAGACTAACACGGCTGCTACTCTGAAACCATCCAAAATTAGTGTAATTTCTCGGGCTTTACTATGGAGTTACAATAGTTACTCTACAGTTAAGACTGCAAAAGCCAATCTAGTTTTTCAGTCTCAAGCAATGGGGCTTCAGATCTTCCCAGTCTCCTCATTAATGACATTCCCTGCTTTGCTTAGTTACAGAGAGACAAATCGTCAAACAAGCCAACTGTCACCCAAGTGAGAAAAACACATGACTGGAAAGCCCTGCTGAGACCAGCTTCTCCCTGTGGATCACCAGCTGTTATGGCTTTTAGCACATTTGAGATTGACAATAAAGTGGAGGAAAAAGGGAAGCAGGATGATCCCATCTCTAATGTCCACAGGGCTGCACAGGATTTCTCCAATTTTGTGGACTTCTTGGTCGACATGGATGCATTGGACAGCCTCCAGCAAACCATGGAAGAGGCAATCCGGAAAATAAGGGAAGTAATAATGGAGGATGAAGAGGGTTTACTTGATTTCAAAGAGGATGTCAGTTCTAGTCCAGAAAGTGAGTCTTGGACCATCTCCTGTCGAAAGCAGTGTGATTGTTTCAGCTCAAGTCATTATCCCTCCACATCCAGTTCAGAGGAAGACTGCAAGGAATGTTTCAAAAGCAAGGCCGGGGATAAGCTGGGCAGTGAAACCAAACTCCAGAATCAGTGCCTGCTGGATAAGTTTGTAGCTCAAGCCCCAAAGAAAGAAACAAGGAGGAGGACAGAAGAAGTGGCTGGGATAGTCCACAAAAAGGTATTTCTACTCCTCTCTTCTAATTCTCTGGGCACTAGGACTCTTTTCCGTAAGATTAAAGTAGGAAAGAAAGTACTCCCAATTTTTACTTGACACTACTTTTATAGTATCATAGACATACACAAGCAGCAAAATTCTGCCCTTACCAGTAGGTGCCTCACTGACAGGGGAAGAGATAAGGATCTGTGCCCGCTATTTACTTAGCGCAAGAATCATTCTGCAAGAGTGTGATGAAATGGCTCAGGGCAGGCAGCTTCCAAGCACATACTTTTCCTCCTTTTCATACACAGTTGGGGTAGCACATACCAAGGAGCATGTACGCTCACCAGCTGGGGACTTGGCCATGCCATCTAGTCACCAGATCATATCCCATGAGGCCTGTGCTGTGCTTGCCTGTGCAGACAAACTCCCCCACCCTAGTGCTCTGTGGTGTGCTGGCTGCTTTGTAGAGGTAGGAGGTAAGAGGTTTCTTATGCCTTGTTCTTCCACCCCCAAGCTAGGTTACTCATGCAGCACAGCACTGGATTTGACCCATAATCTATCACATATCTAATCCATATGCATTTATAAGTGTCCGTGTATCTAATTTGCCTTTTGCATGCACCAGTGCCGTGAATACACATGCAAATGCACTAACTGCACATACAAATTATGGGTGCAAATGCACACATGTTTTTGTGTACACATGCAGTTGTGAATACTTGCCATAAAAGCAAGGCAATTCCAAGTTCCAGCTGAAATTTCATCCTGAACTTTCTCCTTTGGGCTTCATGTTAGTCTACCATAAAGAAATTCAGGGAGTATGTGTCCCCCTGTTTGAAGGGCATTGCATTATCTAGGCACAATATGGTGAGTTAAGAATGGCATAGCCATCTCTGAAATTAAACACAATGTAGAAGAATCCAGCTATTAAAAGAGCCATGAATTCTCTGCACCAAAGCTATGCATTGAAGATACAGGGAAACCTGGTTTATGCCATTAGCCAAGGAACCACCAAAAATCATTGCAGACTAGAGATCTAACAAACCAAGGTACAGAATTGTGATAGAAACTTTAGAAATATTTTACAGTAGTTGCTGAAGGGGTGGAGCTGTTTGGCGTGGATGAATTCTGGGTTCTGTTCCAGGTGTTGAGGGGAGTGTATTCTAGTCATTACAGACCCATCTGCCCCTGTCCCACCAAAACCTGACCACTTTTCACCCTAGTCCGTGCAGCTGCTTCTTGTCCCAGTTCCCCGCACACACATCCTTGACTCTTCATGCTTGTCTTCCTCCTCCATGTCACAGTGCCATGTCTCAGTGCCTCTCCACTCTCCCTCAGCTCCTCAACACATCACATCCCCCATCACTACCCCAGGCCTGACTCCTCATCCCTCTGTATTCCAATCAGGCTATTTCCTCCTCCTTCTCCTGGGTGACAGGGGAACCACTGAGACCACAAGAGAGAAAGTCTCCCTGCTCTCAGTTCCTATCCCCAGCATTACAGCAGCCCCTGGAGCAATTGCCAGGAGAGTCCTGCTCAGCTCCTGCATCCCTGTGCAAATGGACTGTTTGCAGAATTTAGCTGCCAGACTCTTAACAAGTCTCTGATTTACTTATGCAAACTGGGATTTTCAGAGATTCATAATTTGACCAAATTTGGGTCTATTTTCATGGGGACAGCAAAAGGCATGTCCCTGACACCAAGGTCCCCCTTCCCTGGCCTTCTCCAAAGCATGAAGATGCTAGAACTTGTCAATGAAACAGCTATATTAATTTTCTAATAAGGGCAAAACAGCATATTTTTTCCCCATCTCATTCTGAGAAATGGCTGAATATTTTTTGTCGAAATTTTCTAAAAACAATTCATCCTGAAGCAGACACCAACCATGGAAAATTTCAGCCTGAATGGTGAAAGTTTGGCAAAATTATAAACCACTGAAAACAGGGTCTTATAATAGAAAACGTTGGGCAACCTTACCCACTTTGCTTTCCAGCCTCACTAAGCACAGTGTGTACTGCCTCATGTCACCACAGAAGGCTCCCTAGTCCTGGCCTGGGCTGCATAGTCATGGAAGGGACTGTGGTCTGCACTACAGATGTGGGCTGCCGCTCATCTCCTGAGCTGGCGTGGGGGCCCTTCCTTTGCTCAAACCTGTTGTGGAACTGCAGAGTTCCCCTGGATGGGTGTTCCACTGCTTTTCCCTTCACCACAGTATGCACTTTGAGTAGTCCCAATGAAGCTAACTGGTACTATAAACTGTAAAATAGGGACATAAATTGGAAATGGGCCAAGAAAGTGGAGTTTGGGTCTGGATCTGATTTACTCTAAAGGTTCAGGTGTGGGCAGCATTGCTACCCCAACGGTTCAGAAACCATGAATCATGTACCTAAAAATCACATATAATTAATTTGTGATTCTTTTTATTTGCCTTCTGGTTTCTTTAGGGTGTACTTGGGTCACATTTTCAGGCTCTTCTCTACAATCATGATGCTACAAAATTACTTATTTAAAAATATGAAATCTCAGCTTCTCCTGTATTCACATGACTCCAGGAGCTGGGGCTTCAAGCATAATACAAATATCGCAAGATTTGTGATAAAATTGCAAAAGTTGGTAACAGAGTATGAGGCCGAATGAAAGCTGCAGTTCAGGCTTTGATTTTATTATACTGCAATCTTGCAATTTTAAACCTAAGTGCTGGAAGAACAATTCCACCCTACATGCAGCTAGTTCATGGGAATGTTCTCATAAGAGTTGTGTTGCATCCAAACAGAAAATAGGCCTCTCTGGTTTTGGATCCATCCCAGAACCAATATTTGAAAAGGACAGGTTCAGATACAAGGATTAAACTCCAGTCTTCATTGAATTTCACAGGGGTTCAGATTCAAGGACGCGTCTCTCAAATCTGAAATGGGATTTGTCTATTGAAACCTTACCTCTTTTCCTTCCTTTGCTACAATGTCCTAATGCTTCCTTTTGCTTTTATCCATTACATTATTTACTCTTTTCAGATCTTCACCTTCTTTCTGTTCTGTTACAGAGTGTTACAGAAAAATCAGCTGATTATTATTTCCGTCAAGAACACTTTCACATTTGGGCACAACTGGCAGAGTCTTCTGTTGGCCTCCATGGACAACGAGCTACGTCAGATTTTTTCTCTAAGATTAAGAAGAAAGATAAGTCTCAGTTTGAGAAAGACTCATCTTTTGATACTAAACACATTGAAAAAGAAATCACAAATGTCCAGAAACGACCCACTCCATCTGATACTGCTCTCTATTATCCTGGTCAGCAACCATTTGAAACGCTTGATTTCTTAGAAGAAAATAAATTATTCTCTGCTCTTCAAGATATTGTAAATCAGGCCATTCTAGAATTATTGAATACAACAAAGAAAGATGGATCCCCTTTATTTAACATGGCCGATGACTCTGGCATTATTGGTGATTCCCAACCATGTGGTGATGATTTGAATGTAACAAGTCTCTATGAAAAAAGTTCTTCACCTGGAAAAATAGATGAGTCGACTCAAACAGCTTCAGAAAATGCAGAGAAGGGAAAGACAGAGGAGGAAAAGACAGAAGAGGGAAAGGAATCCAAGTCAAAGACAGGAAAGAAGACATTAAAAGAATCTACACAAAAATCAAAACATAAACCACAGTCACTTCATAAATCCAAGCCAAAATCACCACTTGAGAAACCTCCATCCAAACCAAAATATGTGCCACCCCCACTCCCTAAATCCAAGCCTAGGGCAGTAGATGAGGCACCTCCACCCAAGGCAAAATATGTACCGCCCCCGCTCCCTAAATCCAAGCCTAGGCCGCCAGTTGAGAAACCTCCTCCCAAACCAAAATATGAGCCACCCCCACTTCCTAAGCCTAAACCAAAGAAACCAGCGATGGTAGAAGAGGAACTTTCATTTTCCCAGGTACCTTTGCTTTTTTTAGCTCAACCAAATTATTTATAATCATATATCTGTGGAATACTTGAGTACTGTTATCATTCCATAGTGCTTGGTGCTGTTTATACCTACTTCATAATGTATGAGGTCTATTTAAGAATCAGGGATGAATTAACTCATTTTGCCTAATTTCATGCCCACTTGAACAGCGTGGACTCAAAACTCAGATTCAGTCGTTATAGGACTGTGTTCAATTTAGGAGAGCTCACAGAGGTCACTATGCAGTCCTCATACTTCAACCACGCAGGAGCAGAGTTGTGTGAACAACTGATTTTTTAGGTTGCTGGCAGTTCTGAAAAATTGAAAAAAAAATTATTTGGTGTCAACCCGAAACCAAAACTTGTTGGAATTTTCAGTGAATCAAAAAGTCGGAAACATTTTAATTTTGAATTGAACAAAACTCAACCCAAAACTAAACAGTTCATTTAGATTTCAGGCTTTTTTGTTTTAAATAAAGGCAAGGGAAATTTGGAAACAAAGGGCTGGATTCACAAGCGCATTTTGGAGCCATTTACAAAATTGAGGAAATGGTGTTAGTGGTGCCTCTGCCCCTTTAACCTTCTATCCCAATGCTCAGAGCACTCACTTGGGATGTGGGAGACTCGGTTTCTAATTCCCATGCTGGATCAGGGACTTTGGTAAATTAGATCAGAACCTGGTCCAGGGGAAGGGCGGGAGGCTGCACAGGGTAAATGAAGGGAGGAGTTGGCCTTTGGTGGTGATTGTGGTGGCTTTTACTGTCATGTCGGGTTTAATATTAAATGGCTAATTTTCCAGTATGAAAATGTTAAACTCGGGCCCTGATTCTGCAAGGAAATGCATGTGGGCAGACTCCAGAGTCTTCAGTGGGACTCTGCATAGGTGCTGGAGTATCTTGCAGGATCAGGACCTAAATATGCATTTACGGCTAAATCTTAGTTCCACTGAAGTCAACTGGAGTTTTACCCTATATCAGGGATTCCCAAACAGTGGTAGGTGGTCTTGTTGGAAGTGATACACTGTAACAGGATGGTCTGTCCCCTCTAAAAGCGGGAGGAGGGGAGCTGAGGCCAGGCAACCTTTATTCCATCACATGACCCCTTTAAGGAAAAAGGTTTTCAAGGGAGCAGTAGACTAGCTGGGGAATAGGACCAAGTGTTAATCAGGTAGCTATCACCTTAACATGATAAAACCTTGATGTTAGATGGCTCCCAGGAGGAGACAGAGGGCAGGCCACTTGGAGAGGAGAATTACAGGGGAGCATCCCTAGGATGGAGCCTAGAAACAGAAGGGAGACTGGCAGGTTAAGGAAGCCTGCCTTAATCACTCCACAGCCTCACAGAGGAGGGCTGTGGGGGCCTACACGAAAGGGAAGAAATGAATGAGACCAAGGGAGGTTTCATGGAATAAGGCTGGAACCTGGATACTGGTGGGATGAGGAAACCTGTTTGAATCACAGCACAATCCCATGGAGAAGAGCTGTGGAATCCCTTAACCAAGAGGAAAGAATTGTGAGGACAGTAGGAGGAGACATGTAGGAAAGACAATCCAGAGAGAATCCAGGGGCTGCGCACACACACAGCACCAGAGCTCCCCTGCACTCCAGCTGGAACCACTAACATAAGTCTAACCTCATTAGAGCTAGCCAAGAAACGGTATTCATATCTCGTGACATTTTTCGGGATTTCAAAAATTTTCATATTTCACATCAGGACAAAACTGAGAACTTTCAAACACTCACATAAAACTGTCCCACAACAACAAAGTGAGAAACCTCTGCCTTCGCTCAGATTAGCCAATAGCCTGTGAACAGGGCATTCACCTGTAATGTGCACAACCTAGGTTCAAGTCCCTGGTCTGAATCAGCCAGACCAGGGATTTGTACCTGTATCTTCCACACCCAAGGTAAGTCCCCTGGCCACAGACTATTCAGTGGGTGGGTCTTTCTCAATATCTTCAGGTGCAATTGTTCAACATGGTATAAATCAAATATGCAGTAGAGCAGGGACCGGAACTTGGGTCTCCTACATTTCAAGTGAGTGCCCTTGTCACCAGGTTATCATGGGGTTGGTCTCGCTCTCGCTCTCTTTGGTTTTGACTAGAAATTCCATCCTGGATTTGCAAAATCTTTCCCAGCAAAAGTTTTGTTGAAACCGGTATGCTCCCATGAAAAGTTTCAATTTTGACAAACTGGCATTTTCTTATGAATAATGGTTTTGTCAGAAAATTCCCTACCAGGTTTAAACCTCATGGCCTCTAATTCTTCCACCCAGACTCCCTCAGGCAAACTCTCCTCTCTTCTAATTTGCCCCAGGCAGATCTCCACCAGCCAAATTCAAAACTTATTTTACTGTGAATCCATAAATACTTACATTAAGCTTATTAAGGCTAAAATATATGTGCACAAAAAGGAGAAATTTGCATGTGGTAAGCACTTCAAACATCAGTGTTTTTAAGGAAGTGTACATATACCAATAGAATTTGGGAACCACTGCATTAGAGTTCAACTGGACCAAGATTTGGCTATTAATTAGAATTAATATTCATACACCACCCTTAAGTCAGAATGTCCAAACCTTTCTATATTTTAAATTAATTAATGTTCATTTACAGCTGATTTTACTCCATTCCCCCTCCTCTTCCTCATAGTCTCTCCTACATACAATGCAAACCCATTAACATTTGAGTCTGAGATGAACTTGGAGTCCATGGTTTTTGAAAATAGGTTTGTCTGTTCCTACCACAAACGGCTTTTATGCCACATTCTTACAAGAATTAGAAAATATAAAAGGGTTTGTAAAGTTAAAAGACATTGGGAGGGGGAAGGAAGAAGGAGGGGAATCCCTAACAAAGAGTAAAATAATGGGACCAAACATACAAACACTTTGACTAAATGGTAGGAGTGATGGTTTCATCTCGAATCCAAGTGACAGGCTCATCGCAGCAAAACTACTTCACAACTGCAGATGAAATGACAATGTCTGAAAACAAATTCTTAATCATTTTCTAATGTAAATATGTAAAGGAAAGTGTCCTAAGAAGGTATGTAGCACATCACATTCATGCAGATCACAACGAGCCAGATTTTTAAAGGTGCCCTCACTCCCATTGAAATCAGTGGGAGGTAGGTGCCTCAACACTTGTGAAAATCCCACTAGGTGCCCATCTGCATCTTTAGGGGCCTAAATACCTTTAAAAATCTAGCCCAAAATGTTGCATTCCCCCACCTTCAAATAACTAAAAGGAAATCAAATACAAACAGCAATCAAAACCAACATTTGGATGATTCCCTTCACATTGGATCTGCTGCAAAATATGCACAGCTGATAGAACAAATGCTATTTGCAGTTAGGCTGGTGGAAATCCAGACTAACTCTATTGATTTCAATTTACACCTAACAGAGAGCAGAACTTGGCCCAAAGGGCTTGATTCTGCTCTCAGATTGGTATAAATCAAGAATACTCCATGGAAATCCATGGAGATATACTAGTGAGTGGTTGCAGAGTTGGGCCCCATAGGTTTAAAACACTTAACTTACTAAATTTTGCATTTAAAATGTTGGTATTAAATAGACTTTTTAATGAATAACCTTTTTTTTCTGTTTTGCCCACTGAAATTATGGATAGTCTACTGGTCGTTTTCTTTCAAGACATCAGTTTTACAGACAGATTTTAAAAAAAGATCTATCAGGTGGACGCTTGAAAGGCAAGCTTTACAGAAGACAAGAGGAGATTGTTGACTTTCTTGTTGAAAATGCAGCCAGACATGTATTGTACAAGTATAACTATGAAAAGTCATTGTCAGAGAAACTTGGGTTTATTTCAGTTCCTGTAACAAAGATACTCCTTGAGATAATGTTTGGCTTTAAAAAATTAAAGGGCAGCGGCATAAGGTTATCATCGCAGATTGATTGGGCCGAGGTATATCAGCAGGTACATGCAAAAAGACCCGCTAAACCCCCAAAGCTTACTTCAAAGAGTGGTGACCAAAAAACCGCTCATTCTAAACCAAAAATGATCACTGGCAAGGTAAAATTAATTGAGAAACCCACTGAACAAAACATCTCTTCTCTGCCAGAAATAACTGAAATAGTTCCTCTAAAATTCCCCGATGATATACCACAAAGTGGAGAGGATTTGCAAGGTCTGGATTCTGTGGAAGCCTTAAGACAAATGTCATTTTCTGGGAAGTCTATCATTCCCATTGATAGCCAGAGAAAATTATCTGCTGCTTTACTGGACACTGAGGGACAGAATTCTATAGAATCTTCTAGGCAATCCTTGTCTTCTCGAAGGGCTAGCATCACCAGTGAGAGCAACAGAAAATCACCGACAGTTTTATCAGACACTGAAGCCCAGAATTCTGTAGAACCTCTATGGGAAGCCTCATCTTCTAGAAGGACTAGCATCACCAGGGAGAGCAGCCGAAAATCGTCAACTGTTTTACTGGACACTGAAGGCCAGAATTCTGTAGAACCTCTACGGCAAACCTCATCTTCTCGAAGGACTAGCATCATGGAGGGGAGCAATAGAAAATCATCGACTATTTTACCGGACACTGAAGGCCAGAATTCTGTAGAATCTCTAAGGCAATCCTCATTTTCTCAAAGGACTAGCATCACAGGGGACAGCAGCCGAAAATCATCAACTGTTCTCCCCAAAATTTGAAACCTTACCAGTTTAAAATAAAACAAATATATTTGTATTTTATTGTCAAATTTCTTCTATTTATTTGCATGTATTGCTAACACACCTGAATACCTATTATCGGCCCCCACTCCACAAATGACATGTCTGTTAGGGGGCAGGGAGCTATACATTTCCAAAAATTCTTTGCAATCTACCCTTTCTTTTAACTACATCTAGCTCTCCTTGGGTGATTGACTCCTATTATGATGATTACTATTATTTATTATTTGTAGTACTGCAGTGCTTAGAGCCCCAGCTGAGATCAGGGCCCCATTTATGCTAAATGAAGTGAGATAATAAAATTACGGTACTCAATCTGGAGAAGCATCATTACAACCAGTTTATCAATGTGGGGGAAAAGACAGTGGCAAAGGAAAATAGGTGTAGTGAGCCACAGAGCAGTTAGGGGGGTAATTTCCTTCTTCCCACTGTAATTTCACTGATTTCAGTGGAATGACTCCTAATTTACACCCACTGACCTCAACAAGCTTTGGATCAGGCCCTGAATGTCTTGCCTCAGATTAGCAGCAATCTGAGGATTAGAAGCCAAGAGTCCTATCACATTCTTCATACCCAAGCACTTGTATATGAAGTGTCACGAGTCCAGCTAAATCGGTACAATTTGGTGTGTAGATCAAACCTGAGAGCTGCCTGCCATGTTAGCCTCATTGTCAGTTAGCGCTTTTGTCATACACACTAAACAGAAAGCTCAAAGCTTGTTTCACAAAGACCAATATAATAGAAAGGAGAATCCTCTTGTAAAATAAAGTGCTTTGTGCCAGAATACTCCTCTCAAGGTACACCCCTGTATCTTATGGGTCCCTGCACTTCTAATCCAGGACTGATTCCTACTGCAAAGTCAATTATGGCCTGATTTTCATGGATGCTCAGTAGCCACAAGTACAGTGGAAAGGAAGTTGTGAGTGCTTAGTATCTCTAAAAATCAAGACTACAACTTAAGGACTGTAAGGTTAAGTGACCAGGGCCGGCTCCAGCATTTCTGCCCCGCGATTGGCGGCAGCAATTGGGAAAAAAAAAAAAAAAAAGCCACGATCGGCAGCTGCAGTTCAGCGGTAGGTCCTTCGCTCCTAGAGGGAGTGAGGGACCTGCCGCCCCCGAATTGCCGCAGGTGCCGCCCCTCTCCCTTGGCCGCCCCAAGCACCTGCTTGTTAAGCTGGTGCCTGGAGCCGGTCCTGTAAGTGACTAAGGGCCTAAGGCATTATAGCTGTTTGCTGGTCTGGTCTGTTATACTGGTTCAGTTTCACTGAGTTTTTTGTTTCATGTGCATAAAGAGGAATTATAATGTTCCCCTCCAAGAAGCATATATCTCAATCCCACCCCCATCATATAATTTCAGGGGAGAGTTTACCTGCAGCTCACAGCAGCCTACTAAAAACAACAACAGTTCCTATAGCAATAATGTGGCTGTTAATTGCCCTAGTTGTTTGGCACCAATGGGGTTCTTTGTTGGCAAGCTTTCTAACCCAATTATGTTTCTAAAGTACAACTGAAACGCATTGTAGGGAGCACCATATAAACTGTACTAAATGCACTCGGAGTTAGTGACCTCCCAGAAAGATAAACAGGTGCCAGCTAAAGCCCCATATGATTGATTTTCCATGGCTAAAACGGCAACCACAGACATCTGTTTTGCCCTGTTTAAAAAACAGTAACAAAAGTGAGCTGTTGTCTTAGTTAGAAGAAGAGGAAAGCCTTTTAGAAGAAACAGAAATAAGGTTTCAAGTGCCAAACAATGCACCATATTCATTTGCATTCTTTTGGATCAGACACAAACATCAAGCAATAGAAAATGATTTTCTGATGAACAGAAATGTACATGGTGTAGGGAGTAGGGGTACAGTTGTGGTTGAGGGAGATTTAGGACTGAAGCTTAATTTAATACAGGCAATTTGAACACGCATGAACCAAAAGTCAGAGACACTTCTCTACATATGTAATAGGTTAATATCAACAACTCAAATAACAAACCTTTGAGTGAGCGAATGAATGAGTTGCATCATGTGGGGCGCAAAGGGCTTGACGGATTCAGCACTGGTGGAAAATGGAGTCAGCTGAGTATCTCATGACGCTCTCACTAGCCCAAAATGGTGATGTGCTGCCCAAACTATCCAGGTCAGGATAACTTAGAAGAGAGCCCACTTCTGCACACATGCAATTCCATTCCTATTTACCTCCTTGTGGCTTGGAGGGTTGGAGACTTTTTGCTTTGTCCCAAGAAAATTACCTATGTTGCCCTCATAGGAGCATTAAATTGGTAGCTTGGCATCCTCACACCATGCTTCCAGCAATGAACATGGTATGTTGTTACAGGCCCTGTATCCACTATCAGATGCATATCTAAGAGAGCCCACATAATAGTTCCCTCAGTGTCACCTCTTGCCCCAGCTGCTCCTGTAGATAAAGTGGTGAGAAACACATTCTTCTTCTTTCCAGAACCATGTAAGGAAAGAAAATTTGCTTCAGTCTGCAGAACTGCACTAGAAGTGTAAAAGGATCCATTCATTGTCTCAGTTACTTTCTATACAGAGTACTTTTCTGTGATAGTTTTTATAATTTAATAATTGCTTTATGCTACAATAACTTCATAGTAGCACTTGGGATAAAAAAGTGACATTTCTGCTCCAAAAGCACAGGCACACAATCACTTGAGCTGAACGAAAGTCATTATTAGCTGTTAGCAATATGTTGGCTATGCCACATGGTTGAGAAGCTTTTATCCAGTACAGGGGCAGTGTTACACACACACACTAACCAATCTGCTACAATATTTTGACTTTTCTTTTCAGCCCTTTGTTAAATGTGGCATTGAGAATGACAAGAACTATGTGGCAGAGAGGCTCACTGAACTTCTTGGAACTGTTATTTCCAGGATGCCATGTTATTTAATAGCCCAGTCTCATTGCCAGGCCATTTGAGGGTCCCGTTTTCCCCTTATCATTAGGGCTGGGCAACAACTTTTCATTTACATTTTTGCAACTGAAAATTGGGGTTTCAACTAAACAAATATTTTAGCAGAACGTGCTTGCTGTCCTCAAAGAAATCTTTTTTGTTTTGTGTTGGGTTTTTTGTCTGAAAACTGAAGAGTTTCCAGTTTTGGGGGGGAGGGGTTGTTTATTTTTGAAAGGTAGGAATTTTCAGTGGATAAAAAAAGTCAGATCAACTCTACTCATGGTACTATGCTGATGTGCCAGTGCAAGGGGAGTGTCCCTGCCTGGCCTTGAGGCATGCTGATGCTTTGCTTGATGTGCGGGTGCCAGGGGAGGCTGGCGAGGCACAAGGTTAACACGCTGATGTTTTGGGGTGGGTTGGCTGTGTGGCACCGCAAGGAGTGACAATTGGGCCTCTTGTTGCTGCCAATCCCTATAGCAGGGACTGGCCATGAGGTAGCCCCACGTATCGAAGGTCCAACCCACCTGTTAGCTCCCACCTGCCCCCACTGACTAATTCCCTTGGACTCCAACTTTTAGTTTCCCTCTGGGTCCGCTCCCTGAGAGGTGCCACGCCGCCTCTTCTGATTGGTTGTTTTGGCATCTTCCCTAGGCCAATGGGCTCCTCCTTCGTGTACGCTTTGTGCGGTCGGCAGGTGGCGGCCCAATGCGGAGGCGATGTTGGAAGAGAGGCGGGCGGGGATTGGCAGGCTGCGGTGCTGGCGTCGTATGATTGGCCGGGATGCGGAAGCGGCGTGCCGGTCGGTTGCGGAAGCGGGCGGGTTGGTTGTGTGTGGAGCCGCTGGGCACCGGGGCCGCCGGGCTGAGGAGAGATGCGGCGCCGCTGCTGCTGCCTCCTGCTGCTCCTGGCGCTGCTGTGCGGGCCGGGCCGCGGCAGGGAGCCCGGGCCGGGCGCTGTTACCTGCGGGTCGGTGCTGAAGCTGCTCAACACCCGCCACAACGTGCGGCTGCACTCGCACGAGGTCAAGTACGGATCGGGTGAGGATCGGGGCCGGAGACGGCGGGAGGCCGCGGCCTGAGGGGGCGGTGGGGAGGGGTCCGGCGGGCCGGGCTGAGGAAGGGGGCGGCGGGAGAACTCGGAGGCGGGGACTGGAGGAGGGCGATGGGGATGCTGGGGAGGTATCCGGGGTGGGCGCGGGCTAAGGCCGGAGCCCGGCCCTGTGGCGGTCTGAGATCGGCTGCCCGGGCTGGGAGGGGAGCCCTGACGGGGCCCTGCCCGACGGGCTGACGGGCTGGCCCGGGCGCTCCCCGCGCCGGGAGGGGGCGGCGCCGAGGCTTACGGGGCGGGAGATGTGGGGAGGGAGGGTGGCTGGCTCCTGAAGAAGTCGGCTGCTAGGCAAGTGCTGCTAAGTGCTGCTAACAGGGCGACGGAAGAGGGTGAAAGGAAGGGCAGCTCCCACGGACAAATGCCGCTGGCACAAAGCCGGGGGGGAAAGTGTCCTGCTGGTATCCCACAGGTTTCGTTTTTCATCTGGAGGCCACATCACCAGCCAAGTTCTCACATGCAGCACTTACCACGGAGCCTGACTCCTTCCTTAGCGGGAGTAAGCAAATATCCAGGACTGAGCCACTCAGAACAGTTAGGGGGGGTATCCAAAAGGGGGTCTGGAGCCATTGGCAACAGTCACTTTAATTTAAAAATGCTTCATTTAATGAGCAGTCGTCAGTTTCAACAGCTTCAGAACCTGATATCCTAAGGCAGGGAGGGGGTCTCAACCTTTTTCTTTCTGAGGCCCCCTCAACAGGCTATACAAATTCCATGGCCCACCTGTGCCACAATAACTGGTTTTCTGCATATAAAAGCCAGGGCTGGGGTTAGGGGATAGCAAGCAGAGCAATTGCCTGGGGCCTCATGCTGCGTCCTCCCCCCTCTCCCCGCACCCTATATTGCTCAGGCTTTGGCTTCCTCACCAGGTGGCGGGGCTCAGGGCCCAGGCTTCAACCCCATGTGGTGGGGTTTCAGCTTTCTGCCCTGGGCCCAAGCAAGTCTAATGCTGGCCATGCTTGGCGGCCCCCCTGAAACCTGCTCATGGCCCCCTTGGGGGCCTTGGACCCCTGATTTGAGAACCACTGTTCTAAGGTGCAGAGTACCTGCAACTCCCATTGAAGTCAGTAGGGGAGATGTGAGGGCACAACACCTATGAGAATCCTGGCACGGGAAAATCGTGTTATCCCCTGGTAATATTTGTGTGTTAGTGACTCTTCAGCTTCTCAACTGTTCAGTATATATTTTTTTCTGGGTTTGCATCACAGGTGAGGATGTTGATCTAGAAGCTGTACTAGTTTCAGGAGTGGTGTAAAAATAGGGCAAGAAGGGAAATTAGTCTTGCAACCCTCCTTTGCTGTTCCCCTCCAATTATTAGTCTGAATAGATTGATGTTCTTTAGTAATAAAGTATTTTTGATTCCCTGAACTGGTGAAAGGTGGGTTAGGTCAACTACCATTTAAATTATTTTGAAACAGGAAGTGGGCAGCAGTCGGTGACTGGAGTTGAAGTTTCAGATGATGCTAACAGTTACTGGCGGATTCGAGGGAAAAATGATGACACTTGCCAACGAGGAACACCAGTGAAGTGTGGGCAAGCAATCCGACTTACCCATGTTAACACAGGAAAAAACTTACACACGCATCACTTCCCATCACCGCTGTCCAATAATCAGGTAAGATGGTGAGTTGTGCTTCAAACCTTGTGCTTTATTAATTTCTCTTGTGTGTGGAAAAAATATCTAAAATAGTCTTCACCCTAATTTGGAGCAGTCATTTGGTAAAGTAAAAGTTTTTGCGAAGCTAGAGACCAGCATGAGACTAAAGACGGTCCAGGGTTTTGGATGCTGGCCAGGGACTTGTGAGACCTACTCTGCCTCAGACTTTGTGTGTGAGCTTGGGCAAGTCACTTAGGGTATATCTACACAGTAGCTGGAAGGGTGCGTCCCAGTGCAGGTAGACAGACACACACTAGTTCAGCTCCAGCTAGCATGTTAAAAATAGCAATGTGTCTGCAGTGGCTTGGGCTACCTGCCCGAGTACGTACCCAGGGGTCAGGCAGAATTGTATTCAGGCAGCTAGCCCAAGACACCACCTATGCCGCTCTTTAGCCACGCTATTTTTAGTGCACTAGCTCGAGTAGTTTGTCTAATCATGCTGGGAAACCCTCCCAGCTGCTGTGTAGACATATCCTAAGTCTCTCTCTATCCTCATTTTGCTCTCTTCCCACCCCATCAAAAGAACCCTTTGCTTCCACACTTACACACTTCATCTTTGTATTTCTCTGAAGATCAGTGTTTCCCCTTCTTAGTCCTCCCGGCTCCCTCCCTCATCATTAAGCAAGTGCTTCTGCAAAATTTGAAAATACAGTGGAACCCCGCTATAACGCGATCATTGGGGTCCAAAAAATTCAATTGTGGTAAATGCGGGGTCGCGTTATAGCGGGGTTCCACTGTAATTGTGTTCAGCTTCCGTGTCCTGGCTAGGGGGAGGGAGGGAGGAGGGAGAGAGAGAATGGGGGCGGCCAGGGCTTCCTTCAGCTGGGGCGCTGGCCATTCGGCCCCTCCTGTCGCCAGGGCCGGTGGGGCCCGATTCCTGGGGCGGCACTTGAGATTGCCGACTGGGGTGGGGGGAGCCGCGGGGCTGGCCACGCTCCGGCCAGAGTCCTGCCGGCAGAACGGGGCTGCTGCGCTCCGGCCGGGAGAGCGGAGCCACGGGGCTTGCCACGCTCCGGCTGGGGCTCTGGCCAGGGGAGCGGGGCCCCCGAAGACTACCACCGCCGGCCTGCCGCGCTGACTGCCGGGAGGGCTCCGCACCACCCTGCAGCCCGCTCCTAGCAGGGCGTTTCCCTCCTCCGCGCTGCCGCCCCCTACATCGATCCGCGGAGGGAAGGATGCGGGCTGGAGCCGGCCCTGCCGGGGACAGAGGTGAGAACCCCAGGGGCAGGCCGGGGCTGCAGGGAGAGTCGCTCCTGCTGCAGCTGCTGGGGCATGGATCCCAAACGTCCCGTGCCTGCCAGACTTGCCCCGCGCCTGCTGCAGCCGCCGGGGCCAGACTCGCTCCACGTTATAAACGAATTTGCGTTATCACGGGGCGTGTTATAGCGGGGTTCCAGTGTACGTCTTAAAATACATTTCTTATTTAGCTGTTGTGGGTTTCCATAAGTATTCACTAGAGTCTTCCTTCCTGAGAGGTAGCATGGTATGGTGGATAGGACATTAGATTGGGATATATGAGACCTGGGTTCTATTTCTGACTTGGTCACAGACCTACTGTGTGACCTTGGCAAGTCACATGGTCTCCCACCATTTGTCTTGTCTACTTAGATTCTAAGTTCTTTGAGAACTGTCTTTTTACTGTGTGTTTGTACAGTGCCTCACACAATGGGATCTCTAGGCGCTACTGCGATATAAATAGTAATAAAATAAATGACGGAGAGGAAATGTTTCTTAAGAATGACTTAAATACCTGATTGATGCCATACTATCTTGCTGAGAGGAAGGAAGGTGAGCCCTGTATCCGAGGAGTATTTTATTCTTTAGATTTCAAGGTGTTTTTTTTCTTGAAAGGATTGTCCCGTTTCCCTTGTTTTATTTTTGTTCATAATGCCTTTATTTTGGGCATTTTACCTCTGGACTATAGAGGGGGCAAATTATCCCATCCGGGTTAGATCCATTGTCATAAAAGCAATACAACATCACTTTTTGTTTCCCACCTACCCTTCTCTTTACAATCCCCCTGCTGGCTGAGTGATTGGTGTCTTAAGTATCATTGGTGTTCCCTTATTTCTAATTCAGGAAGTAAGTGCCTTTGGTGATGATGGTGAAGGAGATGACTTGGATATATGGACAGTACAGTGCAGTGGGACACACTGGGAGCGGGAGGATGCAGTGCGTTTCAAGCACATAGGAACTGACGTCTTCCTTTCAATAACGGGAGAACAATATGGCCACCCAATCAGAGGCCAACGGGAAGTTCATGGCATGCATTCTCCTAATCATCACAACTACTGGATGGCAATGGAAGGAGTTTTCATTAAACCCAGCATGGACCCTGCAAAACATGATGAGCTATGAATGGTTAAAGGACTTTAATGGATCTGTTAATCCAGGAGTAGGAGCTGCCAATCCTGGGTCTCTTGTAAATACTGTCTTGTCTGTTTAACTGACTCTCTGTACAACAGAAGGGCATTAGGATATTCTAAGAATGCAACACTTCTGTGGGGAACTGCAGTTTCCTGGATCACATATTGAAATTTGTTTGGCAAAGTACTGTTTGAATTTTCTAATTTAATTGGTGGGGAAAAAGCTTGTGTTTCTGTTAGTTTTCACTGTAATTCCCTTTGCTTATTTCTTCCCCTGTACCCAATCCAAAAGGAAGTGACAGATTTGAAGTAAAGCATCTCTCTGATCAATCCCAAATATAATGCACATTTATATTTTGTGTTCCTTTTGCAGTTATAATTAAAATTTTGGAAACTAGTCTCTGCTGTTTAGTGAATGAACATTACTAAATGACAAGATGGAATAGATCTAGAATGGGGAAAATATTTCTCAAACATGGCATCATGTAGAGGTGATGGAATCAACAATCCAATCTTCCAGAAAAAAATTGTAGTTCACTTGAAAATTGCTTCTAATGTTTGTAATGGGTTTCAATGTGTGCTGTATCTGCATTTAAAGACATCCCACTGGAAAATGTAAATATTGTGTAAGATGGGGTAAAGACAGTTATTTTTCACTCTAGATGTGTGGTGTTTTGTTTGGCTTTTTTTTTTTTTTTTTTTGCTTTAAAGAATTTGCATTTTGGTAGTGATACTGCTGCTACTACTTAAGTGGTAAGATTGTTCTGAGAACTGTTACAGAAAGTTACTATTTATAGAATTCTGTTCATTAAACAAATTTTTCTAAATAGTCTGAAGGAGCAATTGCATTTGAACTTTAATTTTTTCATTTTATTTATTTAGTTTTTGTACTCACAAATCACTTTGAAAGATCACTAGAAGAAACCAGATGAATTGAGAATAGGGCTATGTGTTCGTGATTGTTCAGATTTAGAAAAAAGAGCAAACCTCAGCTAATGTATTTTTGAGAATGAGACACACTCAGGAAATGTGGTCTAGATAAAATTACTATAAAGTGGGTGCACAACTGGCTGAATGACTATACTCAAAGAGTAGTTATTGATGATTTGCTATTAGAATGGGTATGTATCTATTGGGATCCTGCAGGAGTCAGTCCTGGGTCTGGACTATTCAACATTTTCACTGATGACTTGGATAATGGAGTGGAAAGTATACTTATACAATTTATGGATGACATTAAGCTGGAAAGGGCTGCAAGCACTTTGGAGGACAGGATTAGAATTCAAAAAAAACTTTGACAAATTAAAGAATCCGCCTGAATTCAACAAGATGAAAGTCAATAAAGATAAGTGCAAAGTACTTCACATAGAACAAAGAAATCAAATGCACAGCTACAAAATGCAGAATAATTGGCTAGGTGGTAGTACTGCTGAAAAGGATCTGGGGGTTATAGTGGATCACAAGTTGAAGATGAGTCAACAATGTGAAGTTACAAAAAAGGCTAATATCATTCTTGGATTTATTAACTGAAGTGTTGTATGTAAGAGACAGGAGCTAATTGTCCTGCTTTACTCGGCACTGGTGAGGCTTCAGCTGAAGTACTGTGTCCAATTCTGGGTGCCATACTCGAGGAAAGATTTGGACAAACTGGAGAGAGTCCAGAGGAGAGCAACAAAAATGATAAAACTTGACCTACGAGGAAAGGTTAAAAAAACTGGGCACATTTAGTCTTGAGAAAAGACTGGGTGGGGGCCTGATAACAGTCATCAGGTATGTTAAGGACCTATAAAGAGGACTGTGATCAACTGTTCTCCATGTCACTGAAGGTAGGACAAGTAGTAATGAGCTTAGTCTACAGCAAGGGAGACTTACGTTAGTTATTAGGAAAAATTTCCTAGTGGTAAGGGTAGTTAAGCTCTGGAATAGGCTTCCAAGGGAAGTGGAATCCCCATCTCAGGAAGTTTTGTAAGAACAGGTTGGACCTGTCAGGGATGGCCTAGGTTTACTTGGTCCTGCCTCTTCAGAGGCCTGGACTTGATGACTTCTCGAGTTCCCTTCAAGCCCTCATGTCTCTGAGTACTGGTCAGGAACTCTGTGACTTTGAAAAAGTTATTTAATTTCTCTGTGCCTTGTTCTCCCCACCTGTAAAACGGGAATAACACTCACCTGTCACAATGGGGTATGAGGAAGGTTAAATAACGTTTGTAAAATATTTTTAAGATGCAAATTGCTATGCAAGTTGCTTTCTCTATTTGTTTTATACAGAAATTGCCCTCATTTTGCTCAGCACAGCAGGGTGGGCAAAAGGTAACAAAATTAGGCATGCTTATCTCCCAGAATACACTGTTAATTACAATTGGAATCACTGAACTATCAATTACTGAAGCAGGAAATTGGCTTGGGCTATTACATTTACTCCCTTTACTGCTACTGTCACACACAACTGTTACAAATGTGAAGCATGCAGGAGCTATACTACTACTTGGCTCAAACACAGCCCACTGCAATTAAATGTGGTGACAAGTGCTTAATATCCTGTGATCATTTATGCTGTTAAGCCTCACATGGTGGCTTCAGTTTTTCCTTTAAGAGTTAGAGTTGTTTGTAATTAGCATTGCCAGTGGAAGAATTCTTCTGTTGCTATGCCTTTTTGCAGCACTTACTTGCTTTTCCTACTTACAAAAAGAGGTGAGTGAGACTGTTTTTTGTTGTTGCTGCAGAAATTCACTAAACATTGCTATTCAGAAGTTGCAAGTACTTTAGCTGGAGACTGTGGGTGCACAGACTTTTTCACTGACTTTTTAGTTGAGATGTAATCAGTTAACTAATAGTCAAACATTTTAGCAAATGTACAAGAACTAAGGGTTAGCTGCCACTAAAGTTAATGAGTTCAGTAGGAATTGGATCAGGCTGAAGGATCAATGTTTGTATTACCCATTATAGTACAGATGAATTCATTTTACTAATACTCCGTTTTAAAATAAAGATCAATAAATGATAGACCCAAATGTATAATTACAAAAATATTTCTTCTAAATGTTGCAATACAAGCTACTTCTTTCCTTCCTTGTTCTATGAAAGACCATTCCCCTGAAGCCAGCATTATAAATAACTTCAAGAGGGGTGGCAGCATGTGCTAGATAGTTGGCATTACAGCTTCTTATCTGTACTGTTGCCAGGAGCCAAGGACCTTTATGTACAAACCCAGAAGCTTTGGTGTGGGGGGTGGGAGGTTAGGCATATGCACTCATTGTCCTATGGAAGATTTTGAGTTGGCTGGAAAAGAAGGGCAGAGCATTGTGCCTGTGGACACGAGCAGGCTGGTTTCCCCAGAGGATTTACCCGCCTAACTTTTCATATCCCTGCAGTCTCTCTTCCATATGTTTGGCCTGGACATTTAGCTCTCCAATTACCATAACTGAGTAAAAAGCAACAGAGGGTCCTGTGGCACCTAACATAACTGAGTAGGAGCTTGCTGGACTTGGCCCTTTTTCCTTGCCCTTATGACCACTGGTACAAGAAGACTGGAAGCAGAAATGAGAGAAAGAAAACTGAGAGTAGGGCTATAAATACTCACATACTTTTGATTCTGAGTATGTAGGCGTAAAAGCCTACCGAAATACCCAGGGAGATCTACCCTACCACTCTTCCTCATTCCCTACAACATTTGAGTCTTTAGCACAGAGGGTCAATGTATGAAGTGCTTGTCCCTCAGCAAGTTGATCTTTAACTTTGCAATACAGCTTGACTTCCACAACAAGCATATCCTTCCCTGTTCTTGAGGTGGCCGTTTCTAGAGCCAAGAAGAACAGGAGATGGTTATTTTGGTTAGGAGGATACAAGTCATTTTGTCCCTTTCACGTTAACAAAGTTTTAAAACACTTCAGGCCCTAGTCCAGCAAATTTGTGGTTAGTTTAATGAGGCTATTCAGAAGTGTAAAACTATTGACCTTGGCAAGTGTCTGCAGGATTAGAGCCATATACAATAATGTTAGTTTGCCTTGGATATTCAGAGAATCATTAACAATAGTGAGGAAAAAACCTGTTAGGTATATTAACAGGGAGACTGACTAGACAATCTATTTTTCTATGTTTATGGTTTCCATGTTTAGAACACCTTAAACACACTAATCATTTTCTTGATAGTGAAACTGTGGCGAATCATGCAACTATTTATTTCCAGTTTGTGGGTTTAACAAAAATCCTTGTGAAATTTTTGATAAACAATTGTTTTGTGTGTACAGCAATCATTCTGCATTTGGATGAGACTCAAAAATCCATACTGCTAAGTGCTATTTCTTATATGTAAGAGAAATTGATTTCCAGGCAAAAACCTAGTAAAGTAAGGGGTCTTTGGACTCCTTTATATTCCATTATTTGTTTTTGAAGATAATACAAATTTAATAGATAGGAATTCAGACAGCTATCTATTAAATCACAGATTTCTGCTATCTCATTCTAAAGCCCTTCTCCATCATTCTTGTAGTAGGCACACTTCTTTCTCTGAGCGTGATATTGACATTTTCTCAATGCTCCGTATAACAAGTTTAACAGTAATGAAGACCTCCCTTTTTTTTTCCCCAGATGTCTTGACAAATTAAGAAATAAGACATCTGGAAACTTGAGATTAATTTATTTTCTGATTCTAAATGAATTGATAACATAATTTAAATGCTTCAATAATCTTTCATCCAAACAGGAATATTGTGTCACATTCATTTCTTCTCAGACCTACAGTCAGACTGATAAAGATCTTGTAGATCAGTGGTTCTTAATCTTTCCAGACTATTGTACCCCTTTCAGAAGTCTGATTTCTCTTGAGTACCCCCCAAGTTTCACCTCCCTTAAACTACTTGCTTACAAAATCAGACGTAAAAGTACAAAAGTGTCACAGCACACCATTACTGGAAAGATGGCTTACTTTCTCATTTGTACCATATAATTATAAAATAAATCAATTGGAATATAAATATTGTACTTGCATTTCAGTGTATAGTATATAGAGCAGTATAAAAAAGTCATTGTCTATGAAATTTTAGTTCGTACTGACTTCCCTAGTGCTTTTTATATAGCCTATTGTAAAACTAGGAAAATAACTAGATGAGTTGATGTTCCCCTTGGAAGACCTCTGTGTACCACCAGAGGTACATGTACTCTTGGTTGAGAACCCTGTTATAGATTGACCTAGCTGTAAAATACAGCCAGGCTTGGATTGTCAAGGTCTAGCACAGACCCAAATCAATTTAATAAATACCAGTTTCAAAAGCCTTGAATGCATTTGGGAAACGTGGTGCTACAGCTGTAGAAACGGATGGCTTGTAACAGTGATGGCACGCTGTCCCATATGTGTGAAGCACTCTGGAGATAGTAGATATTTACATTATTATTCTTCAGTGTCCTCTATGCCAAGTATTAAATATCATGAGATTGGCTTAAAAATAATGAGATTTTTAGAAAATAACTAATTTGGGGCATTTTTATTTACCTTTGGAGCCCTTAGCATTCACATTTTCTTCCACGCCAGTGAAGGCTGGCAACTTATGAGGGGGGCGGGCGGGGTGGGGTGGGTGTGTGGAGTTGAGATTCTCATGTACCTGCCTGACTTCAGGAGCTGGGGTTTATGAAACACATGAGTTTGAAACTTGTGATGAAAATGGTGAGATTTGGGACCCTGTTTAGTTGGTCCCTGCTGTATTCTTAGGGCACCAAACTGTTTTTTACAATATTTGTCACTGAACGGAACTAATGTCTGCATGTAAGCTTACATCATAAACTCAATTATTGGGGCCAGTGACTTTAGTAGATAATTTGTATAAATAACTGGGAAAGGTGCACAAAGAACCTTGAGAACATCAGTGTTGTAAACAGGGACAGTTTGGAAGAGAAACAGTGACCCATTTTAATTCAAAATAGTGGACTGGAAAAACTTTTGGAAAACAGAATTGGGGATAACTTTATTAAGTAAGTGATCTGAGGACTGTTGGTTTATAAAATCTAATTACTGTAGTTTGAATGTACAGGCTGTAGTTATTTCAAAGTATCTGCTTAATGCTGAATTAATTCCACACACTTGTAGTTCAGTCTGAAATGTATCCTGTACCAAATATTTGATGCCCTTGTTTTAATTTTTAGGGGTAAATGTCTATGGAAAATGCTATTTTCTTTCCCTTTCTACTTTACAGCTCTATGTAACTGATCAATGTGTGTACATTTGCCACATCAGGAGCTATAGAGGTCTCATCTGTAGTGACTGAAATATGAAAGGGGACCAATAAGGTCGTGTTGGTTTCTTTAAAATGTCAGAAGAAACGATCAGTTCTTGATTCTCTATTCTGAATGTCAGTGAAGAGGAATTATTCCTGAACCATCATGTTCTTTCAGCCATTACATTTGGGCATCTACTGAATGAGCGAGCAAAGCACATTTTAAAATGTGCAATTAAAAAAAAAAAAAGTTGGCACAACCCTCTAATTGCGATGCTGACTTGACAGTATTTTTGACCCTGCTAGTCCTGTGGAAACCCCCTGTCTGTCTTCTGCCTGCTCCTTTCCTTCAGCAATGGAATCAACAGCTGTAGCCACAGATGGACCATGTTTGACAGCTGTCCTGCACAGAAGCCAAGCTGTAGAATATCTTTTTCCAGCAGCAGCATCTTGTTGGGCGTCTGATTCCTTGGCTGGCACATTTGCTGGGGTTTTTTTTTTTTTTGGTTGGGTTCCCTGCTGGCAGCTGGGAAATTAGCCATGAGCCTGTCAGGGGTTGAAGAATGCAGAGTTGCCTGATCATTTTTCCCTTCTGTATCTCACTTTCTATTTCTTACCTTTGAATTTATGTACTCTGTTCAAGTATAACTTCCTACTCTAATCTATCTCTGGGGCACTATTCAAAAGTGTTTGTTCATAAAAAGTGATTCAATGTGTAAGTTTTGCATCATAGTGCTCTTAGGACCTGCGGCTACATCATAAGGTCTTTTACTCAATTTTTACAATCTGTGCTGTGGTAAAACTCAATGGAAAAAACTTAGGATGAAATCATGCTCCTACAAGGAAATACCCACCTACCAGCCAGAAACTCATGAGGTTCCCTTCACACAGCTTCCCTTGAATTTTCCCATAGAGAAGAAAGCAGAGATGGAGTGTACCTGCCTGGGGAAGGAACAGACAGGCCAATCTTGGGGCTGCTTTGGGGGCATAGGGCAATTTGAGTATCCCTAAAGATGTATGGCATTTACTGTGTGCATATCTCACGGGTACTCTTGTGTAATTAATAAAGGCAGACTTTGGGTCTTAAAGTACAGTTAAAAATCAATATAACAAATACATAGATCTGGGAAAATGAATGTCTGATTAAATTAATACATAGCCCAAGCACGTTTTATTGCGCCCATATTTGTAACAATCCTTTACAGCAGTGGTTCCCAAACTTTAACAACCTGTGAACCCCTTTCACTAAAATGTCAAGTCTTGTGAACCCCCTCCTAAAAATGAATATTTCCAGGGATTTTCTCCTTTACCTGAGTATAAATTATAAAAGCAGTGATCTTGGAAATTGTTTTTATGACATGCTTATTACACACTATTATTAATCATTACAGTATTTTTATTACATTATGAAAATAGCAACACTCTTCCAAGAGCTCACTTTCGTAGCTTGTATCACTTTGAATAAGCCTGTTATAAGACAAGGCTCCTATGTTTCATCAAGGAGTATCAGATGTGAAACAGCATGAAGGTATTTAAGAAGTCAACTCAGAGTTCCTCCTACACAAGCATTCAGATCTTGAGCAGTTCAGGCAAACAATGCACATTACAACAAAGATTAAACTTGTTCTTCATAATAATTTTAAAAACTATACTAGCTGCCTATTTAATTTTAAAAACAGCAAAAAATATCCACCTCCCTTTCCATTTCTTATAAGGAGCCTTGAAGTTTAAATCTCCTCAGTGTGATAGAGATGCTTGCTTTGATCTGCTGAGCTCTTGGAAGTCCAGGGGCTCTGGGCTGCTGGCCCCGTGCTGCCTGGGGTCCCTAGGGGCCGTTCTGTCTGCCATTAGGGAATTTTTCCCCAAGAACCCCCATAACATTTCACAAACCCCAGTTTGGGAACCACTGCTTTAGAGAGACCTAATAACTTATAGTTAATAACACGCTTTCCTCCTGCAGGAAGGAGGAAATGCCATCCCCAGAGCCACATCCTTACATCAGGCTTCACACTAACCTCAGTGGGGTTTTATAAGGGTAAGAAGATAGGGTCCACCATTTTGTAGCAACGTACTAATTTAAATATATACTAAGCATAAAACTGTAAATGAACAAGAACGAATGACTATAAGAACGGCCATACTGGGTCAGACCAAAGGTCCATCTAGTCCAGTATCCTGTCTTCTGACAGTGCCCCAGAGGGAATGAACAGAACAGGGAATCATCAAGTGATCCATTCCCAGCTTCTGGCAAACAGAGGGACACCATCCCTACCCATCCTGGCTAGTAGCCATTGATGGACCTATCCTTCATTAATTTACAGTAAAAGCTGTTTTATCCAGCATGTTGGAGGAATAGGAGGTGTTGGTAAGTGAAAAATGCCAGTTAACTAAGAGGGAGGGAGTTTGGGTGTGGGAGGGGCAGCGGGTTGGAGTGCGGGAGGAGGTGCAGGGTGCTGGATCCGAGGACCACTCACCTGGGGTGGCTCCCGGCAAGAAGTGACCTGTGCCAGCCGCTCCTAGGCAGAGGAGTGGCTCTGTGCGCTGTCTCCACCGGCAGGCACCACCTCCACAGCTCCCACTGGCTGTGGTTCCCAGCCAATGGGAGCTGTGGAGCTAGCGCTCAGGGATGACCCCTAGTTCTTGTGTTATGAGAAGGAGTAAATAACGCTTCCTTATTTACTTTCTCCACACCAGTCATGATTTTTATAGACCTCAATCATATCCCCCCTTAGTCATCTCTTTTCCAAGCTGAACAGTCCCAGTCTTCTTAATCTCTCCTCATACAGAAGCCATTCCGTACCCCTAATCATTTCTGTGGCCCTTTTCTGAACCTTTTCCAATTCCAATATCTTTTTTTGAGAGGGGGGGTGACCACATCTCAGTATTCAAGATGTGGGTGTACCATGGGTTTATATAGAGGCAATATGATATTATCTGTCCCTTTCTTAATGATTCCCAACATTCTGTTTGCTTTTTTGACTGCCTCTGCACATTATTGAATGGATGTTTTCAGAGAACTATTCACAATGACTCCAAGATCTCTCTCTTGAGTGGCAACAGCTAATTTAGACCCCATCATTTTATATGTAGAGTTGGGTTATGTTTTCCAATGTGCATTACTTTGAATTTATCAGCACTGAATTTAATCTGCCATTTTTGTTGCCCAGTCACCCAGTTTTGAGAGATCCTTTTGTAGCTCTTTGCAGTCTGCTTTGGACTTAACTATCTTGAGTAGTTTTGTATCATCTGCAAATTTTGCCACCTCGCTGTTTACCTTTTTCCAGATCATTTATGAATATGTTGAATAGGACTGGTCCCAGTACAGACCCCTGGGGCACACCACTATTTACACCTCTCCATTTATTCCTACCCTTTGTATCCTATCTTTTAACCAGTTACCAATGCATGAGAGAACCTTCCCTCTTATCCCATGACCGCTTATAAACTGGCCATCAACAAGTTTAGGCTTGAAATTAGATGAAGGTTTATAATCAGAGGAGTGACATTCTAGAACAGCCTTCCACAGGGAGCAATGGAGGCAAAAAAAACCTAACTGGCTTCAAGACTGAGCTTGATCAGTTTTATGGGGGGGATGGTATGATGAGACTGCCTACAATGGCATGTAGCAGATCTGTGACTGCTAGCAGCAAATATCTCCAATGGCTGCTGATGGGACACTAGATGGGAGGGCTCTGAGTTAGGACAGAGAATTCTTTCCCAGGTGTCTGGCTGGTGGGTCTTGCCCACATGCTAAGAGTTTAACTGATTGCCAGATTTGGGGTCAGGAATTGGCAGAGACCCTGGGGAGTTTTTTACCTTCCTCTGCAGCATGGGCCACAGGTCACTTGCAGGTTTAAACTAGTGCCAATGGTGGACTCTTTGTAACTTCAAGTCTTTTTAAATCATTTTTTGAGGACTCCAGTAACTCAGCCAGTGGTTAGGAGTCTTATTACAGGAGTGAGTGGTTGAGGTTCTGTGGCTTGCAATGAGCAAAATGATCATGATGGTCCCTTCTGACCTTAAAGTCTATGAGAACAAATGGCAAGGGGAAAGCAGAAGATGGAAAGGAAAATACTTATTACACCTGCACTCTCCAGAACTTTTTCTCCCCGAGAGCCTCCCATCTAAATGCTACTCAGGGAAACTTCCAAAATTTTGCTTGGAAAGTAGCATTTTGTGTCTTCATACCATGCTTGCTTACTGTTTATTCAAACTCCTGTTTTTGACGGATTTCAGATCCTTCTAAACCTTTGGAAAAATTCATTCACATAAGACCTTGGCATGGAAGAATGCTATGGAAGTGTGGAGAGCCATGTGGCATTTTGAGGCTAATGAAACACACTCCCAATTTATCAGAAGCATATGCCAGTTTAAAGTTTGTTCAAAAGTTGACATACAGCTTTGTTGTATTTAAATTAACATACAAGTGTCAGCTTTGTATGCCTTGGAGCACAGCGTTGGCAGTGGAGGAGGGTCTTCAGGTCTGGAATCCTACCTAAGACAGCCCAAGTTTGACCTTCAGGACACATACAAGGGCCGATACGTTTACCTAGCCTTCACTTTCTGAAAGGGTTGATGAATAAATAAGTGTGCATTTGTCCAAAGGGGAGTTATGGCTTCTTTAAAATGCCCAGTGATTAATAAGTGCATCTTAGAGATATTAAAATATTGTTGGAAGCTTAGGGATAAGGAATAATTGTCAATACAATACACTTCAGGCTCACCCTGGAAGTAACCCCCCTAAAATGGGTGCTCATATCCCATTCATTCTGTGCCCATATTCTGTCCAGTAGCAAATGTCTCTCTGCCCTCCCTCCAGTTCATTTCTGCCTTTAGTACAAATATTCCTGGGCATGGGATCACCCCCACCTCTCATCTTGCACCCTGCCATGGTAAATGGAGATGAACCGGAATCCCCCTAGATTCATACCAAGCAAGCATGGTATGAAGACACAAAATGCTACTTTCCAATTCCTGGAATTGTGTGTTCCAGGACTGGCAGCCGAGCTGTGTAGTGGAGCGCTCATCCTTTTGGAACTTCCTTTCTTTGGCAGCTCCCCCAGAGCACAGCCTAAGATTCAGTTTAGTGTCTGCTCCAGTTTTGTTTTGATTTGCTTCAATTTCTGGCAAATATGATGGATTAGACAGCATTGGCAGCTGTTTTCTCTGCTGCTGGTTGTGGGGAACAGGAACCGTACCATTCTGTATCTCTTAACAATGTTTTTTATCGCCAAGGCTTGGATGCCCAGGCAGTTACTATATTTATGTTGTAATAAGATGCACACCCCAAACGGCTGCCTGACCATCACCGGTGGCTCCCCTCATAGGTGATCCTGCTGGCTTGGAGAGTGGGAGAGCCAGGATTGGACTGTAAAACTTCTGTCCTACGTTCCCCTTGGTTCGCAAGGAGATGGAGGGAACCGAGCTTCAGACTAAGCCTGATCTAAAACCCAAATGTTGCCAATGTCTATTTTATGTGCTTTAAACGGTTTTAGCAGGGGAAATACGCAGCACTCCAGGGTACCGGAGGCAGGGACGCTGCGCAGTATCTATCACGGCCACTAGCTAGCGCTGCTCTTCTTTCTTTCTGTTTGGAGCGGTGATTGTCACGCCTCTGAGCAATGAAAAGCTCGCTTGTTGTGTGCAGAACTTCATGGGAATGTTGCAGATTTGGCAACCCAGCAGCGTAGCCTGGATTGCCTACAAATTTATACTCTTCGGGGGGAAACAAATAACATCCACTTCCCTCGTCTTACAACTGCCAAGGCGATCCACTACTGTAATACCTCTAGCCGCGTCTTGCTTGTTAGGTGGACTCTGCCAAGTCATATACTACTCAGCCATTTAAAAGGAAAGTTTAAAACATTAGCGCAGCCCGTAAAGCAGTGCATTAGGCGTCTCTGTTTACTGTCTTTCCACAGGACCCGGAAAGCTCAACCAAAACTAGAGTCTGTGTGCTTCCAGTAGGCTTATTTAAAGCAATTATCCCTATATTAAAATGCAAACTGGTTTCTAATTTTATTGGGGGGAGGGGAAGAGAGGGATATACAAAGGGGTTGCCAGAAATATGCTGGAAGGCCTAGGCTTAATGAGAGAAGAAAGCTCCCTGTTTAAACTATTGCAAATCGTTTGCATTTGGGATCTCCCCGAAACAAGCGCTGAAATCATCGTCTGTCTCTAGCCAACGCCGGATACAGGCCATCGATCCATGGTAATACTTACATAGATGCTCCTTTCCCCTAGCTGCAATTAGCCATGCTTTCCAAGATCTCACACCTCCGGCCCCGGCAAGAGAGCGCTTCACTCTCCGGCCACCCCCTAGGGCGGGCCCGTGCCATCCATCGCGCACATTCGCCTTCCCGGGGAACCTGAGTGCGAAACGGTCCATCTGTTACAAGGGAACCATCCGGCCTCTGCGCAAAATCCAGCTGCTCCCTCTGTTTCTGCGGTGCGGCGGCCCCCGGGCCCCCTTCCTCTGCCGCCCTGCGCCTCGCACCCTGCTCGGCGGGGAGCGAAGGGCGGCTGCAGGCAGAGCTCTCGGGGCCGCTGTCCCCCAGCTGCGGAGCGTGGCCCCCTTGCAAACTCACCGGTCACTCCACTGCGGCGTGACCTTCCCTGGGGCCCACTCTGCCCTGCTGTAGTGGGGCGGGGAAGGGGTGTGGGTTGCCTAGGACCCTTCTGCAATCGCCTCCTTCGTCTCGGCATCAGGCAGCAGCATGCAAGCCTCCGTGCTCCCCCGCTCCGCCCTCGTCCATTGGCAGCGGCGGTGATCCTGGCCCCTACCCTGCCCAGCTCGGCGGCCGCCCCCTCCTCGGGCCGCTCCTCCCCGATCTTTCGCGATCCTCTCTCCAGCCGGCTGCCAAATGACGTCTCTTGCTTCAGCCCCCGCCTGCGGTCACGTCAAAACACCGGCATGGGTGTGGGGAGTAGAAGGGCCCCGATCCTCGTATATGTGCCCAGCCGCGAGACTCGCCTGCGAGGGGCTTGTCCCTCCTTGCACCGCGCAGTGGGTGTGGGCCGGTTCTGCCTCCACAGCAATTGCAGGCTCTAGCGGCTCTTCAGACATCAAGATACCCCCCCCGCCCCTTCTCCCAAGCCCCCAACACGGATCTGTAGGGAAACCGAGGGGACTGCACTGCGCAGAGAAAACTCACCTCCGGGAGGCAGCTGCGGGAGGGTTTGGGGGCTGAGCCGCTCCAGCGTTGGGTAGGCTGGTTATCTATCCCGAGGAAACCCATCCTGGCTCGGAGTTCCTGGGAGACCCTGCACTGATCTCCCCTCTAGGCAGCCAGCGGAGCCGTCAGGTGATTTCCGAAGGCTGGCCAAAGGGCTCACGGGGACTGGGAGAGAGTGGGCAAGGAAATACAGGCCATGTCTACACAACAGAATTATGTGGACTTAAACCGTGACCTAAGATATTAAATGGCCTGTGTGTGTGGACACGTGGCGTATGTCCTCAGCAGGAGCACTTGTATCGATGATATTGTCCTTGCAGGGCACTGTGGGACATCTCCTGAAAGCCAGTAACAATGGATATAAGCCATGCAGTGTTTACACCAGGGGTCGCAACCTTTCAGAAGCGATGTGCCGAGTCTTCATTTATTCACTCTGATTTAAGATTTCACATGCCAGTCAGACATTTTAACGTTTTTAGAAGGTCTCTTTCTATAAGTCTATAATATATAACTAAACTATTGTTGTATGTAAAGTAAATAAGGTTTCTAAAATGTTTAAGAAGCTTCATTTAAAATTAAATTAAAATGCAGAGCCCCCCAGACCAGTGGCCAGGACCCAGGCAGTATGAGTGCCACTGAAAATCAGTTCGCGTGCTGCCTTCGGCAGGTTGCCTACCCTGGTCTACACTGACGGGGCATCAACCTGATTACATTGACCCTGACTCTACACTGCTGGGGGAGGTGGTGTTCCCAGATCGGCGTAGAGAGGCACTTATGCCAGAGACAAATTTAAGTGAAGACACTTCCACAGCTAGGTCGATAGAAGGCAGCTTACGTTGACATAAGGCTATTATAGGAGATAGTCAAGGGATGTGAGTATTCTCTATGAGATACATGGTGGTTGGGAGCTTATCTGCAGGAGTCCTATGGTCCACAAGTGATGGCATGTGAGTGAATTACGCCTGGCGTTCCAAGCAAGTATCAATGACAACTTTGTACCACTCCACTGTAGCTTGTAACACAAATTTAATTTATTATAAGGACTGGATATAAGACACTAATACCTGGTAGGTAACAGATTTAAATAAAGCTTAATGTTTAAAGCTGAAATGCAAGAAACCTACAGGTTTATGCCTGAAAGATACCTAGCTTAGCCACTCAGGCCTTGGGATTTAGATTGTTAGCTATAGTATAAAGATAAACTAGCACAAGTAAATTATAAATCTGTTGAGCTTATATTTGTTTGTATACTGATTGTTTTGAAAAAAAACTGCTGAGTTTGGAAGAAAATGTCTGAGAGATCAGTAGACACCACAAGGTGTGTGTTGGTAGCTGGGGGAAATATTAGAGACTTGTAAGCTAACCATGGGTTACTATGGTGATGTAAATGTGGATAGATTTTTTTTTTTTTTAAATCTATCCAAGTGGCCTATCAGATGAAGAGTTCCTGATAATATCAGGGTGACCCTCCCAAAGATGGACATGAGGGGGTTCAACCCTCATGCATATTAATTAGCTTTGGTGGGCATATGTGTAACTTATTATAAATAGGGTCTGGCAGATGGCTGGAGGTCACCGCTTCCTGGAGGTCATCCTTTCCTGACCCTCAACAGGAGCCGGCCACCTGCACTCTTCTTCAGGATTCCATATGGAGATGTGAGTACGAAAGAATTGGAAATCCTGGTGCTCGATACTTTTTTTTTTTTTTCTTTTTTCCCTCCCTCCTAACCTTTGCAATTTATGTGACAGTTATAGGAAAACACCAATTAATGTGTGATAAGACTTTTAATAAAGATTGTTTCTTGCATACTCCAAGTCTCCAGTAATGATGCTAGAACACATGGTGGTATTAGCCTTAATGCTTTAAATACTGGAGTAGCCATGGAGATCAGACTTTTCTCTGGTACTAGAATTTAAAAGGAATTATCAATATTATTCAATACCATAACCAACAAAAGCCATGCTACCTTGTATGTATCGTTCTTGTGATATAGTACATAGCCATGGATAAAGCCACTTTGACCATCTCGCCTGCCCGCTAATCCCTCTATTCTGGGGCTTCTGATAACATTCCAAATCTCTGAGCAGTTTCAAACAACCATCATTTATTTGTACACTGTTTCCTCCCCTCCTTCAAACGTGGATTTTGTTCCCCAAACTTAAGTATTCCCTCCTCGACCAGTGACCGCTTTAAAGCTATCTCACTGCCTACCATGCTGACCAGTATTGTCTCATTGTTTCCTTGGACTCCCCCATCTATTTGTCTGTATCCATCTGTTGTCTTTTTTCTTATACTTAAATTGTAAACTCCATGTGGTAGAGACAGTTCTTGCTCTGTGTTTATACAATGGTTACCACCAGTGACGGCCAAGGGCCCCATTGAGTTTCTAGGCACTATGGTATTACAGATAAATAATAAAATGTGATGTCTCATGACCATGCAAAAGGCTGGAAAGGGTGCTGTATTGTCATTAATGTTATGGTAGCACCTAGAGCCCTAAGCCCCACTGTGCAGCACCTAGCACAAACTTGTAGCAAAAAGTTGATCCCTGCACCAAAGAGCTCACAATCTATGTAAAAGATGAGCTATCAGAGATGGTTACAATGAACAGATTCAGGGAGTGCAAGAGAACAGGCATTTATACCATCAAGGAATGTGCACCTGTCCCAGATCCACCCAACAGAGCTCACTCACTTCTAGCCCCAGAATGTCCCCCATTGTGTAGAAAAGCCGTTTTAAAAAACTGTTTGTTTGTTTTTGTTTGTTTGTTACTCCTCCATAGCCCTGTACAGTTGGCCTCGTGCTAATTAATGCTCTAGACATCACTTGGGGAAGTATACAAGAAATAGTCCCGATCCCATTTTTTTAAAAACTCTAAAACATTTGTAGAATAGTTCTTTCTGTAATGTGTCATATACAGAATATATGCAGGTGTGATGTGGTACAAAGGCTTTATCAATGCTTGTTTTGGGATGATCCATGTAATTTATATGTGGCTTCACTTGTGCATAATGTGCAAATCCCAAACTCATGCAAATACTACACAATCACATATTCCTTAAACATGAGTGAATATAGTGTGTGTGTGTGTGTGTGTGTGTGTGTGTGTGTGTGTGTGTGTGGGAGTGAGGGGACAGTTAGTGCAATATAAAGATTGCCCAGCTAAAATCACTGAGTTAAGGATGCTGCAGTTCCCGATTTTGAAGTTGCACATACATAGCAATGTATCTTCCTGTCTGTCTTGCTACAGTGGTAACTTTTTAATATATTGCTCTTTGCTGTCAAATGTGTACCACCAGTGGAATGGGGATGGAAAGGAAGCTATTGTTTACCTGGAGACAGTTTTCTGTAAAGTTATATTACAGCCATTAAAGCAGATGTGCTGCTGCCTTGTATCTTAGCAATGAAATTTCATTGCTTTCGTTTAAAAAAAAATCATCTTTCTACACGACCGGACAATGCAGAGAAAGACAACAAAGGCCCTAAAATCCCAGGGGAGAAAGAGAGACCTCATATTTTAATGCCCACTATTTTCTCCTGATGCAAAAGCATTGATTTGTGGCAGAATTTTTAATATTATCAACTTGCTGAAACAGTCTCCCTTGTACAAAAAGTCCCAGCAGCAACCTGACAGCAGCCTCTGTGCCCGCTGGCTCTTTGCTCAGGGAAAAGGTGCATTATAATATCACAAGGGAACATGGCTTCACTAGGCTTAAAAAAAAAAAAAATCTTAGCAGGTCTTACTGCGCATGCACAGAAGTGATGTCTCAATGGCATATAACTTTATTACCTGTCAGTGAGGAATCCTTAGATTATGAATTCTCAACTTGAGGGTCATTGTCCCTACAATAAGGTGTCTGAGTGGGAGGGTAGCCATCACCCTGCCCTTCCCATATTGGTCAATGAGAAGGGAATCCAGATAGATGGGAAGGGGGCTCTTCCTATGGAAAAGGTAGTAAGTGGAGTCCCCGTATGGAAAAGGTTGAGAACCACTGCTTAGATGCAAGGCTTGAAACTTGAAAATTCAGCTCTTATAGTTATTTATCTAGACTTTTATTTACAGAGGGAAAAGGAAGTAATCAGATTTTAAATGGGAAAATAGTATTCCCTGGTCCCATCCCCCAGACACTCATAGCTATAAAAACATCTAAGGATTCTTGCTCATACTATAGAAAAAAGTCACCTTATGGGCAAAAATCAAACACTGAAAATATCAGATCAAAAGGTGAACCACAAAGTTATTGGTGTGAAAACAAGGGCTTCTGGTGGAAATTGCGTTGCAACCTTAACTATAATACACTGACTTCTCTGGAGAAAGAGTTTACACTGAACTGTGCCCCGCCCCCAATCAATTGTGTGTGTGTGTGTGTGTGTGTGTGTGTGTGTGTGTAGGGGAAACAGGAAAAAAGGCTGTTGGGCTAAAGCGGAAATTGGCATGTGAGAGGAGTATGAGTGTGATGGAGGGTAAGAGTGCATTGTGGGGACAACATGGCAAGAAATGTGAAGGTAAAGGATACTTCAGTCATCCTCCGCTTGACCCTTCAAGTCACTTGTGCCTTGTGCCCCTTCTTATTCTGCTTCACCCTTCCTTCCAACACCCCTTGTGCAATGCAGGAATATCCTATGCTCTGTGCCTAGTCTGTGCTTAGATTCACACTAAAATTGAATTGGGGTGGAAAATCCTATACTAGCAGAAAGCAGCCAGTGCTGAAGATGATCCCTTGATAGGATAGAAAGCTGCATGAAGCAACCCTGTTAAGGATATTGCTGAGTGTGGCAATGTGTTAAAAGGTGTTTCTGAAGAAACAATTGAAGAAAGCTCTTACCATCTCCATGCAATTATTATTTTCACCTTAATTCACACATAGGTTGTTCACCCTAGAATTTTCAATACAAGCACCTGGTGGTGAAACATCAGACTTTTCCATCTGTCTAACATTGGAAGAAACCAAAGGAAAATGACTCATTGTTTCACTGGTAAATAAACAATTTAATATGAGGGGCAAGGGGACTTTATATATGCCTTGAATGATCTAACATCCTCTAGGAAGGATGGTCATGCGGTTAAGTCACTGGAAGTCCTGTTGAGAGAGATGGCTTTGATTCCCAGCTCTGCCACAGATCCTTTGATTTTCACAAGATCACAAAATCTCCGTGTACTTCATGTTTCCCTCCATCCCATCTGGAAAATGGGAATAATAATCTTTCCTTTATCTGTTTTGTCTGTGTAGCCTGTTACCTCTTTGGGGCAGTGACTATTATTGAGTGTGCAGTGCCTACTACAGTGGGACCCACATCTGTTAGTCTACAGTCAAACTTTTTTTACTAATTGCTCAAGGTCTACAATAGCTGGGAAAGACAGTGGTGGAATCGCATACAAGGCTCTGGGGAGTAGGGGGGCTGCTTTTGTCTCTGAACTGCTTGCTTTAGTTTTTTGTTTCTTACCTATAGCTGCTTGTGTCATTGAGTCTTTGAGGAAGCAGCAAATTCCTGACCCCAACAATCGTGTTTAAGATGCAGGCTCTATATGACTGTCTGTGAAACAATCTATCAGGAATTAAAAAAAATAAAAATAAAAAGTGGAACAAAGGGAAATGTGTGTTCAAGGAAGGCCAGGAAAACACTCTCAGGCTGTTTATTTCCTACCTGTGCAGCTACCCAGGTGATAGTGAGGGTGGACGCTCTAGTGTAGATCAGCTGCTGGCTTTTTGACCTCCATATCATCTTAGAGTGCTTAGAGCTGGGAGATATTGTGGTTAAAATGTTTGCAGCCACCCATGCCCAGTCTATACTAGAATTCCCACTGGTGGGAGGAAATTGAGAGGTGCCTAATGTAGACAAGGCCAAAGATGGGAGTTCCTGTATGGGAAGAAGCCTTTCTTTTCTCATGGCAGGAGGGAGACTGGACAGGAAATCTGGAGTCAAAAGATGCATATAAAGCCAGGAGAGGGTCGTGTCTTATTATAGGCAGCCTGTCGGTTTCAAGAAATTCCTAGGCCTAGTGAAACTGGGTGTGCTAAACACCATGTTGTCCTCTAGCACGCATGTAACACAGCTTGTTTCCACACAGTGGTCACCCACCATAGCAGTGGCCGTCATGTGTTCCAAGAGCACTCTTGGCTGTGAGGAAGGCTAGGTTCCATGGATTCTGCCCAGCATCGTGCTGACACTATCTGTCTGGGCATTGGTCCTGCTTTGAGCAGGGGGCTGGACTAGATGACCTCCTGAGGTCCCTTCCAACCCTGATATTCTATGACACTCTTCAGTCTTGTGACATTGGCCCCTTGGATCTTTTCTGTGCGCTGCTTATCACTCTGGTCCCCCATCTCAGATAGCTACTTAGACACCTGGTCACACACCAAAGTCTGCATGATTCATACTTAATACTGGCGCTATCCTGTTGGTTCAATTAGCAACAGTTGCATTGCTTAGTGTAGATACAGGCTTAAACTCTCCAGGGCAAAGACTGTCATTTCCAGAGAGTGGTGTGTGTACAGCCCATAGCACAAGTGATCTCTGATCCCTGACTGGGGTCTCAAGACTTTAAGGATTTAGAATCGCTAGTTTTGTTTTTTTTTTTCCTCCCTGTCTCTAAACAGAGGATAAATCTAAACACCTCAACATACAGTGGGGAAAAATGATCAAGAAAATACACCCCTGGATAATGAGTTTATTCACAAGGTGTAAATCCTGGCCCTCATGCAGGTGTTTTTTCTCTCCCTCCCTCCCCCACTTACTCTAATGGGACCGAGACTCTAGGCCAGGTATTTTATTCATTGTCCTATGCCCCACTATCGTCCCCTCTACTGGGAGAGGAATCAAAGCAATTGTATTTTTGTTCCACGTGAGAGACTCAAAATAGCACATGGGTGGGTGGGTGGGTGGTGTGTGGGGTGTTTGTTTGTTTGTTTGGTTGGTTTTTTTTGTGGAAACCCCAAATGGCAGTGGAAGAGTCTCTGAACCTGATGCCCTCTCACAGCGATCTGTCCAGCACCTGGTGCTTACCCAGCAAGAGAGAGTTCCCGGAAAGAGTATCCGAGAAACAGTAGATTCTGTAATGGATAATTTTCTGAGTTATTTCTAGATTGCAGAGAATGATAGATTTCAAATTTGTTTCTGCAGATCAAGGAAAAGTTGATGTATTTGAGGGTTTCAGGCTTTTTCAGGTTTGGACAGAAGTCTGGGAAACAGAGGGCATGAAAATAGCCTGAGCTATTTTCATGGACAAAAATGTTGTCTCCTGGTGGGTACCCCTTCCCCCTCTATTTTATATTGCACACTTGGGCTCATCAAAATAGCATTTCCTTAGCCTAGAAATTGGCTTTATAAAAAAACAACAACACCTTTTGTGACACTGTTCCACCTCTTCTAACCTCCTCTCCTCCCTGTGGAAGGTAAGCTGTATCAAACACTAACAAGGGATAAACTCGGTGGGATCAGCAATTTGGAGGGGTCTGATTTGAAACACCTTTGTCTCCATAAGAAACAGAATTTCCACCCCACCACCCCTCTCCCTCTTGAATCCCTAGCACTCACTGGAGGGAGTCCTTCCAGACTGACTCCCTTGGATTCACTCTCCTTCCCCTCATCAGTTTCCCATTGGGTAGAGCTGTAGAAACAACAGTATGGACACAAAAATACTGTCAGACGAATTATCAAGAGCAGGGTCCTTTCAATCAAGGGTCACTGCCCTGAAGACTCCCAGAAATCAGCACTTGGATTTTACTAACAACCGTCAGGATCAGTGGCTGCTGTGATTCCCCATCCCTCACATAGCGGCAAAGATGAGACTCTGACACTAATGGCACTTCAAAAGGATCCCTTCGGCCTAAAGCCACTCCCTGGCAAAGGATCCCTTGCGGATCTTTTGGGTCACGTTCTGCTCACAGTCAGGTCAGGTGACTTGTAGCTTGGTGATACAAAAGCTCAAGATCACGTTAGGGAAAGAGTGCAAGAAATGTACTCTACCATGCATGTTTAACTGTAAATACCATTGCCTAGACCTCACAGCAGCCCCCACAGGAAAGTGCATCTCTTCATTCAAGCTTCCCCCAAGAAAGCACCATCTTCCTGCCAAGGCAGCAGGGAAGTGATTTCCATCCCCTGGCTGGAGACCTGCAGCCAGCCCAGCTGTCCCTACCCTAAATAATCCTGCTGCTGCATGGCAGGGTCTCTCATGGCCATGGGGTGCCCACCCATCTGTAAGGAGATGTGCTTTGCCATGTGCAAATCACCTACCTACCTTGGTGGATTAGTTGCTCAGCTGATCCTGATTTTTAAGGATGGTCCCATAACTTGATCTAGGCATGAGTGAGAAACTGTTTAGATTTCCCCCCCTTTTAGCCCAAAATGTGACTCTCTCACTTCTTAAACATTCCCATTCACTAATGGTACGCATGGGTTGTTTGGTTGGCTTCTGACAACAGGAGAAAAGCTTGACAGGAGAGCCTGAAATAATGGAGACACTAGCACTGTCAGTTTGTTTATTCCTAACTCTAAATACAAAGTATATTTGTGGCTTTGAAGGCGAGAATCTCTAAGTAAAAAATCTGCAGGGAATGTTGTTTTAGTTCAGCCTTGTCTAGTTAACCACTCTTACGGATAACTACAAAGCACTTGTTGCACCTCCAGTCTAAGTTCTAGACCCAGCTGCTGAGGGATCCATTTCTTTTGGATCTAGAAACCTTTTTTCTGCCACTCTTAGCCCCTTCGATCAGTAAAACCTCCCAAGGACAATCTCTTTTGTTAGAACCCCCCCCCCCCGGAAAAGTTTGGGAGATATTTTAAAGGAAACCCCAAATTTTAAAAATCCCTCCGAGTTTTATCCCTATTGCTTGTGTAGAGGAGAGAGGAACTGATCACCAGTATTTTAAAGTTGTTCTTAGCTTAATGAAGGTAATAATACTAAAGGAACAAGAAATTGCCAGCTTGTCTGTCTTGTACTATGATCTGTGACGGGTGGGCTTTTCTTATGAAGCAGAACTCCCCATTGATTTGAACCGGGAGCTCTGCATAGACTGTTGGCAATCAGCAGATGAACGTAGGAGAGAGGCTGAGGATTGTCATTTGTTTCAAGGTAAATTCTATTATTTGATAGAAGTTTTTAATTTGATATTGGTTTATTACAACCTTACAAAAGGGGCATGAGAACGGTCACTAGCTGTGGTGTAGGCCAATTTACATCTGGGGGTACATCTACACTACGGGGGGAGTCGATTTAAGATACGCCAATTCAGCTACGTGAATAGCGTAGCTGAATTCGACGTATCGCAGCCGACTTACCCCGCTGTGAGGACGGCGGCAAAATCGACTTCTGCGGCTTTTTGTCGGCGGCGCTTACTACCACCTCTGCTGGTGGAGTAAGAGCACCGATTTGGGGATCGATTGTCACATCCCATCAGGACGCGATAAATCGATCCCCGAGAGGTCGATTTCTACCCGCCGATTCAGGCGGGTAGTGTAGACCTAGCCTTACTGATCTAGTTAGGTCAGATGGTTCTAAAGAAAAAAATCTGATAGATTAGTAAAGTATTTAAAAAAAAAAAATACTCGCCCCTCACCCCAAGGTAAGTGGGCAAGTAGGATTTTACTAGTCTGGTTTGAGGGCAGCGTGCTTGGTGCTCTGCAGAACACAGATGAAAATGATGCCCCCAAGGAACTTAAATTCTAAATTAGACAAATCTGTTGACACAACAAATGCCCAGCCCTAGTTTTGCTAGGGTTCTAAAGGGCAGATCCTTGTTCTGTGCAGCCTTTCCTGGCAGCCCATCATAGAAAGGAGCCTTTATTTAAAGGTGTGCTGCTTTGAGAATTTTACCTCCAGCTGGTCACCCACGCAGATACTACAGAGATGGGCACGATACAAGGATCTGGCAGATAGAGACAAGCCCTGAATATGGAAGCTTTCCACACAAGGGAGGACCAGGAGCTGTGCACTCAGCACTTTCTGAATCGGGCTCCTGACGACCTGGGGTGGGCGGATTGTGGGGGGAGGGGACTCAAATCTCAGAGCAGTGCAGTTTTGCTAACACATCCTGCTCCCTTTGGGGGACTCCGGGTGGAAGGATTAGTGGAAGGGAAGTGTGGTGTGTTTTAAGGAGGGATGTGACTGAAGACAGAATGGAGGAGACTGAGGGTTGGGTTTCCAAGCGAAAGGGGCATAGGTGGAGGGGGGAGGGGGGAAGATGCAAAGGGAAGAGGATGGTTTTGTTAATATGAACAATGCTTATATATTTCCTCCATCTTGTTTTCTAGTAAATAATCAAATGTAACATGCAGCTGGGATGGGCTCCAGCCCTTCTCATGCACTCATCTGCTTCATTAGCACTTCTTTTGTCACAAATTGTCAGCCCATATCCTGCCTTGGTTCCACGCTGGGTTCAATCCACGGGAGTTCTGCCTGTGGATCAATGGCAGGATATGGCCCTGAAAGGCAGCGGACTCACCTTCCTGCTGGGAAGTAACAGTAAAAATGGCAGCCTTCATTGAGACCCACCAATGCCATTCTCCGTAAGGGACAGTTGACAACAGTGACGGGTATTCCTAGAAGGACATTCTTATTGTGAATGTTTGTTAGTAAATGGCCTATGAGCTACCTGGGGGTATTCGACCTAATCACTGGAGTTTTCCTTTAAAGCCGGGGCTGGATTTATGTTGGCCATTTTATAACAACTCTTGTAGAAATATTTAGCAGAAGAAGGTGTAAAACCCAAACCCCAAATGGTATTATGTAACCAACACACAGGACTTAAGTGACCTTTGTGTAAACTAACTGAAAAGCCTGCTGTTTGCTTTCCTTGCCTCTGTCGTATGGTGGTCAGCTGAAGGCAGTCACCCTGTTTGCTATTCTGATTACTAGCCTAAAAGGAAAGACACATAGGCCCAAGTCATCCCACAACTTAAAAAAAAAAAAAAAAAAAAGAATTGAATTAAATATGGCTCACCAGGCAAGAGGAGCCTCCCCGATTCATGGTAAGGCGTGGGAGCCCCATGGCAGGCTGCCAAATGGTGCAAATTCCCCAGTGAACAAACATTTTAAAAAAATAAAATCAAGGATCCAGCATCACAAAATGTACTTTGTTCATTTATTTTGGCAAGGGCAGCGCCGGCGTCATTATTTATGACACTTTGTCGTGGACCGTCAATGCGGTGCAGCGCGGTTCTGCAAAGAGGCAGAAGTTTCAGTGGGAGCCCCTTCGGAAAGGGGCAGTGGAGAAGTTGGACTGGAAGGGGTAGGAGTGGGAGACCCCCACAAGGAGCAGAGCTTGGGGTCAGGGTGGAAATGGCAGGCGGCTGTATCTCAGTGATCCAGAACAGTTTGTAAGAACCGACTTTTGACTCCATTATCAATATTGATTTGCAATAGCTCTTAATTCGGAATGGGCTGGGAGCACATGTGTTTTTTTCATTACTATTTTTTAAGCCTTGACCAGAGAGCGATTCCCCTTCTCAGCAATTCACCGCAGTGGAAGTAATTGCTCCTCTTTCTTCTTGCATTTGTCCTTTCCTGTTTCATTCACCGATTGAAAAATGGCCAAAGAGCAACCCCCCTACTTCACCTCCCCTTTTCCCTGATTGACTCAGCAGCTCCTGGGACGGAGAGAGGAAAGGGGCCTCCAGGTCACAACCTCTGCAATCTTCAAAGCCCCTGCCGCTTCCAGCAGCTGTCACAGCTCTCACTGACCATATCCCCAGAAGGTCAGCAAAAAAATAAACACTGGGGCCCGGCAGGTCCCCTTCTCATGCAAACTGGCCATTCCCCTCCCCAGCCCCCATTCTGTGCATAACTGACACTTGGGAGACCCCTCGCTTCCACCCAGTTATGCAGAGCAAAATACCCCAGCAAATAAATGCACAAGGGGCTTCCTGGGCAGGCCGGGTGGGAAAGAGAAAAGCGGTTTCCTGTGCTATCCATGCCCACCCACATGCTGCTGCAGCCATTTTGTATGTGTGCAAAGCCTGAAGGTGAAGCTAGGGAGGGAGCTGACTTTTCTCCCTGGGAGAGAGACTGCAGGGAAGGATCCATCTTTTAGATCTGCCTGTGTGTGAGAGAGAGAGAGGGGAGAGTATCCCAAAGAAATAGGAAATGAAGCATGGACTGTAAAAGTCTTTTCATTAGGATTAGATTGCATCCCTCCTGTACAGCCAGCCTGCCTTCTGTGCTAATCTTCCTCTGCAAAAAGTCATGATGAAGCAGAAATCATGCCAGAGAGAAGTGCAGGTTCAATAGGCCAGCGTGGAAATGTCCTTTACTAAAGGAAATACCCTTTTCAGCCCCCCCCCCCCCCCCCCCGGACAAATCCATTTCACCATAGTCACTAATAACCAAAGGGCTATTTCCTGGACTGCCCAGCCCAGCTCACACATGCAGCGAGTGCTGTTCTGATCTAATTCATTTGTATAGCCTCCCGCAACACCCACAAACACCCCATTACTCTATTCCCCACTTCACATCTCTTCCCCCACCCCCTCTTCACTACCTCTGCCTGCCCCAGTCCCACCCCCACTGACAACTTGAACTGCAACGAGAGGAGCCTTTAATTTTTTTTATTATTTTTTAAATCCACATCGTGCTGCTGAATATTGGTAAGTTTCTGGCAACCTGAAATAAAACCAACCAGGCAGAAAAATAAATGAGTGAAATTACTTTATTTTTTTGGACCAGTGCATTAACCTTTCCCTCTCCTCCCCCTGTCAGGTAGAGACATTTAGGATTTTGGATTTCTCTCCGAAGCCTGTGCTTCCTCTCCCATTGATACCAAATTGTGCTGAGGTGTCTTCTGTTCTGTTAACTATCCAGGCATGTCTGATTTCAGTGTCTGAGCAGCTCTGCTCAGCTCACCTTTCCCAGCCAGAGTGAATGAGCAGAAACTGATTCATAGTCCCCAGATCTCAACTGCTTTATGGCTGAAAACAAAGTTACACAATACGAGGCCTCCTTTTTAAGGTGGTGAAGGAGGTGAGAGCGACCTAATTCTTAGCCGAGGGGCCTCGGGCCTGTTGCCCTAGCTCCCCACCCCTGCAGGCGGTCACTGGAGGAAGGCTGGTCCCTGGCAGACCGACGCCCTTTCATTATTGCACTGCTAGCTACAAGTTTAACAGTAGTGCAACAGGGAAAGAGTGGCAGCCTGCCTGGTGGTTCCCGTGGCGGGCGGGGCTAGGGTTTGGAACAAGGGGGGGGGGGGGGGGGAGGGGAAAAACTCCCCCTTCCCAAACCCAGCCTGGCTTCCCCCAGGTCAATTGCACTCCCCAGAGCTCTGTGTCAAGGGATCAGAGCTGTTGTTGCAACCTTGCGGAGACAGCTCAGCCCTGAGCTGCCGTTGTAAGGAGGGGCGCAGCGCTCCCAAGGCGGCTTCAGCCCTGCTGCTGGAGGGAATTGATTAGAAACCTCTCTGGCCGAGGGCTCCTCTGCTGTTTTCTAATCCGGTCTGAAGTCCCCTCCCTCTATGCCCTTTTCCTGGGCCTCAAAGGTCCCACAAGAGAGCGAGGGGACCACCTGAAAATACTGGTACAGGCCACCCACTCAGTCATTTCAGGCTTCTGTCAACCCCTCCTCCTTCAGCTGATAATTTACAAAGAGGAATAAGAGATTTAACACCCCTCTCTCCCACCACTTTCCCACATATCTTACCATACAGCTCGCAGAAAGAACCTTTATTAATCAGATAACTGTTCACAGCTATTGCCTGCGTGTTCTGAGGGCCCAGCCTTTGAACAACGATTAGACAGAGGGGCTGGGGCCATCAACGAGAACCACCCCATCAGCTATTTACACGTAGTATAATATAAATCACAGCTCCATAAACTGCTGCCGGTGTGTCCAGGCGCTACTGGATCAAACTTAATTTGCTAATCAGCTAACTTAGATTTGTTTTGAAGGTTATTGGGATTATAGCTTCGGCTGCGATATAAAATCCTGCTTCACAGAACTGTGCTGGTTTTCAGACTAAGTGCAGGAATACAAACAGCGCGTGTTGCTAAGTATATCCTCCCATTCCTTGATTGGTGTTTACAGCATTATGTAAAATCTGCCCCCTTCAAACATCTCCTGTCCCATACTATTTTAAAATGTAAGTATGTTGGGTTACTCCAGTTTCAAACATGTACAACTGTTCGTGCTTGTAATACCAGGCTGTTTTAGTACCCCGCCTAATAACATCAAAAATATACCAATTACTCACAACTTGAGTCATCGCATTAGCATCTATGCACAATTATTTGTCACAGGAGCATTTATGTTCACAATAGCTTCTCTGCACAATCAATTGCCTAGCTAACAATGTTCATAATTTACATAAACTTTTGCCTTAACTTGCCCAGCACGCTGCTTTCCTCTTTCCTGTGAAGAATACCCTCCAAAGAAAAGACCCTATAAGCAATATTGCACTACTACCCTGATCACAAAAGCAGAGGCAATATTGATAGGGTCTCTTCCTTAAGGTTAGGAAGCTGGATTGTGCTTCCTGCAGCAGGTGACTGGATCTCCATTACAGGTCTGCAAATGTGGAAGGGGTAAAAAAGTTAGAAAATAAAGCATCCCTACAAAATAGAGCATTCCTATAAATAATGATGCACCTTTGAAAGGGGAATAAAAACAGTGAGTGAGTGTAAGAAACACTTATTGAGTGTTTTGGAAAACAGAATCTCATTGGTCCCCCTCCCTCCATGACAAATATTTAATTCCAGCATGGATGTTACCCAGATTTGTATACTTTTTTCTGGAGAGGGGGCATCATCTTCTTAAATCCAGATTTCTCCCCTCTATCTAAAACATCAGATCAATTAGCTGCCTACAGTAGAGGCAGGGAAAGTCTGCTATTTATTTTATTACTAGATCGTTATATTTTGAACCTATAGTAACATGCTTCAGGTCCTTGTAGAATTTCTTTTCTAGGGCTTTACTGCTTACACAGGCCAGGGTTTTAAAGTATCTCTCCGCGTCCTGCATTGGAAACAACAGCATTAAACACACAACAGAGATTAGAAAGCAAAACAAGGTCTGTAGAGGTGGCCCTGTAGCTCAGTCCTTAGAATAACATGCACAAATTACAACCTAATATTCAAGCTGATGTTTCCCTCAGAACATTTCAGCACGTTTTGTGCATAACTGAAAGGGCAGGAAGGTTCTGTAGACAGCGGTGGCTGCTCAACACATTGGTGTTCTCAACACGTTGTTTTGTTCTCAACACATTGGTGACCACATGAATAAATCTCATCAAAGAGCCAGGACACCTCTCCATCTTCTCCAAATTCAGAGCTGCTCCGCTAAGTCAACCTGCTTTGCTCTAGCTGAGCTATTAAATAAACCTGCCCCATTATACTTGTTATCTCGTAACACTTGAGAATCTGGGGCGAAGAGGAAGGAAATCTTATTCCCAGGCCATCCCAAACCAATTCACAAATTTGACACTTTAAGCTTCTCTTTCCTCAGCCTGCTTTCCAGCGGATTAAATAAGAGTGGAATGGAGAGACAATCCCCTAATTCATGGATTCCTGGCTAATTTATGCATTCCGCATTGATCTGGTCTTGGCCATTAAAGATCCCTGGCATTTGGCACTCTAGTGGGAGACAACCCTCTATCCCCTTTGATGGCTCACTAGCCAAAAGAAACTAAAAACCAAGAACACTACCCAAAAGTGGGACCAGGACAGAGGCAGCATTAATTATTTGTTTTTTAAATGGATTGATAAGAAAAAACACCTCCAATTTGCCCCTCACTTTCCACCCACCTCCTTTTCAGGTGTTGGTTGGAGGCAGATAGGAATCTTTTTTTTTTCTCTTCATTATTTATTTGTATTAACCTTTCCTTGAAGTAATTAAAAGGCCATGTTCACAGAAGGTTGTTGTAAACCGCTCAGAATGGTGTTGAGTATTTTCCTTATCCTGGCAAATTATTTTCTGTTAATCCTGCTTTTCAACAATCTCCAAGAGCCAGATCTTTAGTTAGACTGATGACATTTTAAAAGATACAGCTATGCACAACCTTACCTTTTCCATCTATTCTAGTCCAATAATTCCAGGCTCTCTTTCATTCACATTTACCAATTTTTTTCTCCTCCTTCAGCCTGGATGTTATTTCAAACAGAACTAAAACAACCCCACATCCTTTTAACCTCTCTAATGGCCCAAACAACTGTTCCCACTGGTGAGTTTATAGCTTAAAGTTACAGTTAACACACTTCAGGTGACATTACTATTGCCTCAGCAATCTAGGGGGGGGGGGAAACCACTGTTCAACAATCTCTATACATCTTTGATCTGTGACATTATTATGAAACCTGCAGCTGGCAGGAGAGAGTAAGGGACACAATTATGAATTTCAATCATAGCTTAAAAGTCTAGGAAAATGCACATTTATGTCACTTTGTGTTTATGCTGCTGGATCTGTAGCCTAGATATGTCTCAAGAATTTCTATGTTCAACACGCCAAGTAAACTCAAGGGTCGCTGGGGTGGTGTGTTTGCGTAGGACCCCACATACACACCCCGTTTTACAGGAGAGAAAAATAAAGGTTGAATCAACATCCAATAATAATCACACCATTTGCAACCAATATGCAAATCCTGTGTTGATCCCTTCCCCTTTGCAGGAATGCTTCCCTGGAATGTATATGGGGGTTATTTTAAAATAAGCATTTAAACACGAGATTATGAAATGCATTCTATTTATACACCACAAGGCTGAGCGTCTCTAGATATGTTTAGAAAACTCTTTTGCCTTTAATCACATTCATAGAAACTAAATGGAAATGTCACCAGGACTAGTATGGAAATAACGCTTTAAATGCTGCTCAGTAAAGGAAATGAGTTGAGGTTTTAACCTGCATGGCAGTGCTGGAGTCATTGCAATATTTTTAACCCAGCCCCCCCATTCCTGATATTAACAGGCAGAATAGACTAAACTGACCCTATTATGGAGCTCAGGGCTAAATAAAGTAGTGAACTGGCTCCCAGAGCTCAGAGGCCTCCTGCTTACTTATTAGATCATACCTTGGATGTTCTGGTTTAGTTTAGGAAGCTATTTCACTGTCCCTCTCTCCCCGCTTCCCTTACTGGGTTTTCTGTCTTCCTCTCTCCTTTCTTTCTGGTTAAGGTGCCACTGTGGAGGCAGATTTTTGTTTTCAAACCAGTTGCTACTTCACAAACAATGGCCAGGTAACAAACCACCAGCCTCCTCATGCTGTTTATAGCTGGGGGAGCTAGATGTTTCATAAAGCCATCTTGCAATACATATATATGCATGCATGAAATTCTACAGTATGTTTTTCATGAAAAGGAATTGACATTATTACCAAAGGTCAAGCCAAACCCTGTGGAAACAGCTGGATGCCGAGACTTGATTTAGAGTTTTCCATTTAAAAAAAAAAAAATCATTGTTTTAAAACGGGGAAGTGTTGCTTTTTTAATTTTTTTTCTTTTTTAAACCAAATTCTTAGCATTCCATTCATGACTCCTTAAGCCTATCGAGCAAGTCAGTACAAATCCTTCCAGATAAAAAGGTGATTCTTGCCTTCATGCAAGAGTCAACCTGTCTAGGTGTGCAAGAGATTCCAGAAAGTAAGAGTTTGTAAATCCTCTCTGAAAACACTAGCTTCCACAGTGGATTTCAACTGAGCTTGGGGGAATTCTGTCACCCACAGCCATTTATCAGTACATTCCCCCTCTCTTGAAATCGGAGGGGATTACACTCCAGAATGCCCTGCTATTTGATTCTTGCTTAAAATATTTAGTTTGTGGGTTTCAATAACCCTTTTCTCAGCAGTAGCATTTCCTCGGCTGGCAGAAGCCAGCTCTGCGTCAGTAAGCTCCATTAAAAGGAATGACAGAGCTCCTTAAACAGCCTAGACTTTGTAACCCCACAATATGGCTTTTCTGCATGGTGTTTACCAGCGCTCTGCTGTCTGGTGGAAAAAAAAAAAAAAAAGTGGCACCATGGTACTAAATGCAGGAGCAAAATAGGGCTAAGTCCTATCACCTTCAAAATGCTGAGCCAGTAAATCTAGCAAAGCAAACAAAATGCCTTAAAAGTGCCCTGCTGCCCGATGAAACACGTGGGACTGGCTTTGGGGTAGCCAGGCCATTGTGAAATTCCACTACCCTGCTCACAAATCAGAGGGTGCATGCATCCCCTCCCCCACATGGAAGAGGTCCCCTTGTAGACTTCACTCCTGAGCGATCTGAACAGCTAGCAAAATGCGTTTGCCTTGATGGAGGGGCTGGCTCCCCCTGCATTACCCCCACACATGACAGGAACTGTTTTCACAGAAAAACTGGGCCTCCTGTCCCTGCAGGACTAGGTCCCTCCCCCAAACCACCCAAGTAAAAGCCAAAGAATGAGCGACCTTAACATGAATCTGGTACTAAATGCAATGACTCAAAAAGTCCCCCTGGAAAAAAAAAATCCCTCTGAAAACTTAAACCATCTGATTTCACTTTCCGTTCCAATTGGTTGTGTAGCCAGGGCGCAGGTCTGGCCTCCTCCAGCACACTAATACCCTATGTAAGCTGCCTTTACAGAGGAGGGGTTCTTTTAACAAGTTTATGCAACAACAGGATGGAAGCTCTCCCAAAGCCCTCCCCCCCCCCCGCCCGACCTGATTCCCTGCATTCCACAAAATACCCCCTCCCCCTCCACTGCCCAACTGGAGACAAGCCCTGGAGTCTCCACACACACACATGCAAATAGTTTCCCTTACACAAATAGGGACTCCTGAAGGGGCCTTTGCTTCCGAATCCCCCTTTTTCTTTCCCCTCCTCCTCCCCTTTTACTGTTAAAATTCCTCAACCAGGCAGGGTTTAAAAAAACAACACAACCCTGGAAGGGAGGGTGTGGAATGTATAATCTCTATCTCCAGACCAAAAGCGGCAGGGACACCTCTCCTTCCCAAGAAAGGCCCCCTACCCTCTTTGGGGTTCTGCCTTTTGCTGCGTTGGAGCAGCAAACGCCCCATGCATAGAATTAACTGTCTCACCTACAGCATGACTAGGTTTGCACTGGCTGAGCCTTACCGATGAGCCTCTTTGAGGAAACAGGGCTGGAGTATAGCATTGCCCTAGGTATCTTTAAAAAAAACAACCCACAAATCCTCCCCCCAACAGCCTCCAGTAAGTTTCACGCCCAGACCCTGATGCCCCCAGGAGGCATCTTCAAGCACATTTGCTATGTTTTAGAACTTGTTCAATTCATAAACTTAAACTCATTAAACAACAGGCAGGCTGGACAACAAGCCAGGCTGCCATGAGTGCGAGGCCATCTTACATCCTTGCACCCCAACCCCCCAAGGACTTCCCCGAGGCTCATTTTAATTTACTGCTGTGATCCTCCATGGGTCTGTGCCCCTACCCAGCATCGAGGTGCAATGGGATTACTTCCATCCCCCCCCCCCCAATGAAAGGGATCCCTTTTATTATACACTCAGGTCAACGAGCTGTTGTTAGTCTTGTGCTCCCAGTTCGGTAATCTGGAGTATGGTCATGCCAACAAACGGAGCCTTTGCAGGTTTCAGTCTCTCCAAGCTTTTGATTAATCAAGTATCAGGGGTGGGGGGCGGGAGGGGAGACCCGAAACTAACCAGGCCCTCCTGTTTTTTTCACACACACAAATGGCAAACGTGCCACAATGCACAGAGATGCATTTAAAAAAAAAAATCCTAGGAGAAAGGGAGCCAAGAAGGCTCATGTTACCTCCTCTTCAGTATGATACCGCATCAGCTGCCTGATTTTCTTTTCAGCCACCATCACTTTGCCTTCTGGTTCAAACTGGAAGGCTTAGGCCCTCTTCCCCCTTCCCCCCCCCTCCTCTGGCTGTGGAGCAGGAAGAGGCTTTCCTAACCCCTCACACTAAATATCGGAACTGCAAGGTTTATTATTATTACTTATTTATTTATTATTAAAGAATTGGAGTGTGTTATTGTGGACACTGCTTCCCCTGCTCCCTCTGAAATGGGATTCAACCCATAGGAAGTGGTACTCCATTTTCTGTCTCCCATGCCTCACTCACTAGCACGCCCTGGGCTGGGTTTAGATATGCATTCCAATCCCAAATGCTCTTTTCCATAGATTTGGGTTCCAATCTCACAGCTTTCCTTCTACTTCTTCTGTTCCCCTTCTCCCTGCCCTCAGGTAACAGCCCTGGGCCCCAGCAAAAAGGTCCCCTCTCCTGCCCCGCCCCCCCCCCACTGCTTTCTCAGCAGCTGCAAGTGAAAATTCCACATCTGCCTCCAAAAATGTGACAGTCAACAACATACTGTTATTTAAAGATCAATTCTTAACGCAATTTACTGTTACCAAGTCTGCCTCACCAATGCGGCTCCCCGATTCATTCCACTTTTGCTATACAGGAATCCAGGCAGGATCATGCCTTTGGAACCCCTATTGTTATTTACATGCCTATTTTTTTGTTTTTGTTTTTGTTTTTTAAGGGAAATGGCTATGCCATTATTACTTGAATCTAAATAATAATTTCCTCTAAAATCAAAGAAGTACAATGCAACCTGAAAAATACAGCAAGGAAGAAGCATGAAATTAAATAGTCTGAATAGATACAAAAGCCACTGAATTCCATATACAACAGTAACATTCTTAGCTTCTTATAACTCTGGTTTAAAACCAGAAGCAAAAAGAAGATCAAAACCCGAGGGGGATTTTTAGTAAAGGTGTTTGTTCTAAAGGAGGACAAGAGGGCTTTTAAATTTGAATAGGCCATCTTTTTATTGTACAACTTGGACACACAAACACACACGAGTGGCAGGAGAGGAAATCCATTTTGTACACTGAAGCAGTCACAAATGGGAACAAAACCAAGGAATTTCTATATAGACCAAGAAAAAACTAAGCAATATATATATATATATATAATGGGCCAGGTTTTACACAATCTTGGCATCTTAAGGTCACCTAAGCCTTAGGAAAAAAACAAAACATAGTAGAGGGATAGTTGCATATTAAGACACATTAAATAACTACACAAAGTTCCACAAAGGGGACTGGGTGTGCAACAGTAACTGATCATAAGGATGTATTAAGACTGGAACCAAATGCTTTGACAATATTATTGCACTGCTTTATTTGTGCAGACAGTAGTGCAACATTGTCAGAGCCAGCGATACCAGCAGCCACTGTCACATTGTGCACAGCTGTCCCTGCATCCTTTTGTAAGGGACTGTTACATTAGATTGTTGACCACAATAAGGTTTTTATGTTCGCCCCAATAAAACTCTGCATGGCTTAAAGTTTACTTGAGATCATAATTAGACAAAGTAAAAGAACAACAAAAAGTTAGTTAACAACAAAAACAAACAGACCCTTGTTAAACATGGCTCCTTAATTCACTCATGTCTTTCACTATATACCCAGTATAGCCATTCCCAGTACACTTTACAGATATTTATTTAAATAGGGGAAATAAAAGAATGATGGGTATAAAATTCAGCGTCCCCAGAAATATTTGTCTCCATAAAAGGCAAATTGCGCAGTAAATTAATCTCACATACACAATTTAAAATAAATGTTCGATAGGTTGCATTTATCCACAATTAATTTTAAAAGTTCTCCAGATTGTACTGTACTTTTCATGATGGTTGAACAACATAGACTATAAAACATGGGGGAGGGGGGTGTATATAATGGTATAAATACACATCTTTAATGTGTTATGGAAAATGTTACAGAATTCCTAAACATCAGTGTGATCAGACATATACAAAGTGTGTATTTGTGGGTGTTACAATCTCTCACACGTATATTTGTCAGTGTGCCACTATACAAAAAAATCCCAATATAAACATCACAGAATCTCACATACAAAATAAGAGCATTAAATTCAGTCTTAGAAGGTTGGTGATCACCTTAAACATATAGGAAAAATGTAATACAAAGGAAAAAAAACCCTAAAAAATTGTTATAAAATTCCAAGCTAGACACTACATAGGGTGAAAAATGAACAATGAGTCACTCACAATTCACAAGATACCGGTAAACAAAATAGGTAGTGTGATGCCTTGAAAACTCACAGAAATGTTTGGATTTTATGTTGTAAACATGACATTTAAATCAGTATCTATCTTAAGAGATGTAAGAATTTACAATCCACAATCTCTCCTTATTTAATAACAATTTCACATGCATAAAATCTTCTTTCACACATGTGCATAAATATACTGGAGGAGGCATCTATTTTAGGGTTGTTTGCCCACTCTGAAGAGGGTGGGCTGTTAAAGGGGGTCATGTTTCTGCCAGCCAATGCCCTTTTAATATTGCACTGCTCATCATAATTGCCAGTAGTACAACAGAAAAAGGGCTCTGGACAACAGTATACTTCAGAGACTTTCCAATATAAATGATAAATCAGTAACTTCTCAAAGAGATTGCCTTCTGTGCATAATTTACTCGAAAACAGATATGTTAAATTCAACAACAGGAGTATCTTCAACAGCCACACTGATGCAACATCATTCTTCTAAATTAACTTTGTGAAATATCAACATTTTACCTTGCATTAACTTCAGCAAAAGTTCCAGAATTTAACTCAAGTTTTTTTTGTTAGTTTTTTTTTTTTTAATTTATAATAAAGGTACTGTATTACATTGTAGGAAGGGAAAGACCAGGGTTGTTTTTTACCCCTTACATTTTGGAGTCAACATATTACAAAAAAATGTATAAGTTATATGAAGCTTTATATTAAAGACAAGATTTAGAAGAAATGAACAGCTTTTACCATTTTTTTAATCACTAGCTGAAATGTTTGATACTTGTTAAATACGTTTGATACTATTTCCAAGTATTATGATTAATTTATCTTTTAAACACTAAATAAGGTTTTGCTGTTTTTAAACAAATATTTTTACTAAATAAGCCTTATAATAACTGCCATCAAGAAGTGTGAGAACTTGGCAAAATCATCCACTTACATAATAAAACGAAAGCACTGAAACTTTTTCTTTTAAAAAGCATATTGATAATAAGGAGAAAAATAGCAATTAAACATTATCTAAAATTATTTACAATGTCTAATTTGTAACATTTAAAAAGCAACTTGTTATTCTTTAGATTTAAAACTGTTTACCTTTTGTTTCCTTAAACTACTTCAATTTAAAAAAAATCTGAAAAACTTAACTGCTAGTTAAATAAGGCAAAATTATAAAATAAAACTTTATCAAACTAAATACTTTGGTTTCAAACTTTAAACAATACCAAAAAATCTAACCAACTTTTCATACACTGTGTAGTGAACTAAGACTAAGACAAAACAGTAAGCTGATTAAAGTCATGGGGAGTTTTCCTGAGTAAAAAGTGTTCTAAGTGAGGTTTACTTTCTAAATCTACAGGGCAGTTAGCAGAAATCCAACTGGATGTGAATTGCCAAAAGGCCATTTGAATCTGAATCTGTATTTTGTTGCCGAATTATTTTATTTTTGATTATCGTTATTGTTTTTGCACAAAGTTTAGTGGTTAGCCCGGCTGCCTGGACTAGTTTGGAGATGTTTAAAGGAAAAAAGGGAGGTAAGAAGAAAGAATGTGTTGAACTTTAGGAAGGTTTTTAAATTCCACAGCCCTGGGTTTGTATTCTAGGGGACGAGGTTTCCTTACACGGCTCGAAGACCACACACTGGAGGGAAGCTGAGTGGAATTGGGGCAAAGTGCAAGAATGCCAAAGAAACACTTTGGGCTGCACACCCTGGTTTATTGCAAAAACTCTGGACTATTTAAGCAAAGCATTAGTTTTATGAGATTTAAATATTAAGCCAATATAAATACTGGCTGGCGATAGCATGTGACTTATTGCCTCGCTTATTTTGTTTTTAAGGGGTGGAGGGAAGAGATGAATTTTCAACAGATGATGCCTCAGCAAAAATATTTTGTTTTCAAAGTTAAAAATCGGAATCGTTTCACTTTTCTCCAGGCTAGCAAAGCTTTACAGCACAATACAAGCTAGCAACACAGAGAGAAAACCTCCCCTGAAACACAATACTCAGCGATTAACTGTGTCTGTGTGCAAAGAGGGGGAGGCGAGGCAACGGAGTCTACTCTGGCAAAAAGGATTTGATTCGTGGGACCACACTCAATTTCTCAGAAGTGTTTGTATAGGTGAAATGTTGGGGGGGGGGGGGAATTAGCTCACCATTCTCTAGTTATTTTTCAGACAAGCCTTCCCGAAAGCATTTCTCACAATACGTACCCAACACGTACATTAAATAGATCGCTATTGCCCGCCTCGCCTCCCCCTAATTTTTAGTTGATCAAAGGAATCCAGTTTAGGCTCTACTCCTTCCAATCGGGAGTTTTATTTCTGTTGCCTTGGCCTTTCGGGGGGCTGCTCCTACGTGTTTTAAACAGCTTCATAAACTTTAATCCTTTGTATCTACTGCACCGTAAAAAAACAAACAAAACAAAAAACAACGCCCCAAATCAACCACAAGAAAGAACTTAACTTCTGAAATCTAAACACACAAAGCAGGACCTCACCGAGAACATCTACTCCAAGCATTGCGCGCGCGCGCACACACACACACACAAGTGTCCTGCCCATTCCCAATGGCCAGAGGGTGTGAAAATGCTCCTGCTCCGAGCGTTGCCCCCTCAGGACGCGAAGCCAGTCCCAGATCAGAGACGGGAATAAGTCAGAGAACTGGTGGGTCACAGAGGCCCGATTCCAGATCTCGAAGGAAAGAAGTGAGAATGGGAGGGGAGGAGAAAGAAGAAGGAAAAAGCAGGACTTTTCTTAACCCCCCCCCCCCCTTACACCGCCTTCCTCTGCTCCTGCCCTCACACTCATCCTCCAGCCCAGAGTCTCTTTACAACAATCCCGCTTAGGGGAAGAAGCGAATCCCTCCAGTTCAGCAGCTGGGAGTGGGAACCCCAGGCCTGCCCAGCTGCTCCCTAGCGCACACGCCTGCCCCGCTTCTCTCTCGCTCCCATGGCAGCAGCTGCGGGAGCACGTTCCTGGCCATTGGACCGATATTCCGATCGCCCCCCATTTAACCTGATTTAAATCCCTTTGCATCCCCCCCGCACCTCCCCCTTTTAGCCCTGAGCTCCCGCCATTTCCGCCCAATCACCCGGATGCTACTCACTCACAGCCAGAGAGAGGGGGAGAGGGAGAGAGAACCCCCAAATGCTATGAATGGTACCTGGCCAAGGGAGGGACAGATCCTCTCACCAAGAAGAAAAAAAGTTGTCAAAAGAAGAGCAAAAGAGGCAGCAAGAACTGTCCAGCTCTCTCCCCCCATCTCCTGGGGGCTTGGCTCCATGGTCCTGGGCAGAGCCGGCTGTATTTCAGCTTCAGTTTCTAATCAATAAAAATCTGGGAAAATCCTCCAGTACAAACCTCATGGCCTTCCAGCTCCAGCCTCCATCTTTGACTAGTTGACATTCAGCTCCTGCCTGACCAATTCCTCATTAGCATACCTCCCTCTCCATTGGCGCATCCCTGCGCTAGTCTTTGCCACCGCCTCTCCCATTGGCTCGCGGGGAGGATATTTAAAAATATTATCCCCTTTCCCATTGGCATCCGGGAGCTCACGTCACGGCATACTCTTTATTTTAACAATGAATGCACAAACACATTCTTCCATTCACAAATTTTTTTCTGTACTTTGCCCGCCTTTTCTCGAACTACATTTTCATTGATTTTTTTTTTCAACTGAGGGGGTCCTGGTTGTAAACAGATAAATCAAAGGCGAACAGAGGGGAAACCTGAACAAATATTATTTTCCCTCTCTCTCTTTTGTTTGGTAGTGATGGTGTTGGGGAGACAAACTGATCCCCACTTGGCTTCTATCTGAGAGGTGTGGTCAGTGTTTTCTGCTTTGCCCAAGACATTGTAACTAGTTTCTACATTTTTTGTTTTTAAATCTTGACCTCTTTCCTAGTAGCAGAAAACTAACTTGTACTTTGATCAAACAAATCGATAAACCTATTATTATTATTATTATTATTAATTGTATTATTATCACTTATTTTTAGCTTTTTACTTATTTCTGGGGTTGGGGGAGAAACTTTGTATATGCCTCCCGTAAGAACCTCTTTTTCTCTCTCTCCCTGTGTCAAATTAGTAAATTACAACGTCGATTGCCATGCTTTTTCACACTCTCACTGTACTGGATATACACTTGCTATGGGACCGAACAAAACAAGGGATTTAATTGTTAGTGACTATTACATACACCAGGTCACTTCAGTACACTTTAATGACACCAAGAACTTTTGCTTTTGTAAAACTACATATGATGCAACATATCTGAGAACAATTTATACGAAAGTTTGAGAGGCAGAGGGGAAAGTATTCTAATATTTTTCTTGCAAATCGTGAAACACATGAATCGTTTTAAAATGTATTAACAAAGATGGTGAGATGTTTCTGACACAGTAACCCTAACACAGAAATGTCTTGGTAATTTTAAAAGGTTACTAGAATATTATTAACTAACAAAAAACGTTTGTTCAATCATTTTAGTCTTTTTAAAATAAATAGTGACCTTGTGCTAACAGTAATTCAATAATTCATTTCACTATAGGTTTGTGCAATTAAAATATTTTGTTTCAGACTGGAAGGAGATAATTTAACTGCAAAAGAATCTTTAGATAAATCTTGAGGAATCAATGCTTCCTTTTTTTTTAAAAAAAAAGTGGTTTTTAAAAGTTTATTCTTATTTGTTAAGACTTTATTAAATGAATAAGGGGTTCACTGTATTTGCAAAAAAATGAGTTCTCCCTAAAATATTGAATAGTTTTAATCAAAAATCTTTTTTTCATTTGTTAACTGCCCTAACCCAAACTCCACTCAAAATCTATCTTCTGTGTGTGAACTAGAAATCTAGCAAAAATGGTGAATACTAACTAGGCTTTTCAAAACTCAACTTTAATTGTATGCTTTCTTGAGCTGATTTAAAAAAAAACTATGAAAAAAACTCACAAGTATTGACCACAGTTGTAAATGCTGGATTTTGATGAAACTGGATGGACCAGGCATGCTGGCACAATTTTTTCTAATAGGGGTGCTGATGATGGAAACCATGGAAACTATGCATTTGGTGTTTGTTACTACTACTTCAAGCCAGGGGGTGCGGGAGCACCCCTAGCTCCAGCACCACTGGTGGGGACTTTTGAGCAGTGGATCTCTGGCAGTGTTTTTGGAGATGTGAGAGAGGGGCAGTGGGCTGTGAAATCACACATTCCTGTCCAATGGAGCTGAAATAATGGTATTGTTCTCTGGAAAAGAGGTTGCTTTTCTCTTCTCCATTCTTCCCCTGATCTGCAGGGACCTGATTGTGCAGTTAATCAGCAAAAAACCGTTTGATGTAAGGCAGGGCGTGAATTCAAAAGGGCCAGGGGGGATTCAAGAGGGATTCTTCTGTCTGTTAGAAAATGTTTTTCTGTCTTCAAAATGGTAGACATTTGAAAAGCTGTAATGGTTTCTCTTAGAGATCAGAGTTTGCACTAGGTACCAGCACTAATTATATCGCTTTTTTGTGGGGTTGGCACTTTACTGCTGGGAAAAAGTACATATCTTGCAGCAAAAGAAAGATGTGCTTCCTGGAGGAAAGGTGAGCCCCTATATACCATACAGATCATTCCTTTCTGAATACAGCTTAAACTTGGAACTCTCTAGAAGTTCTTGCTAGACTACATTGATAAATGTTTTCAATTGCACCAACCAGAGTTAAATAAAAATCATAATAAGCAGGTAAGAATAAGATTATTTTTGTAGATCTTTTTGTGACCTGTATCTCCATTATTACATTCCTCCCCAACCCTCGCCTCAAATCTATTAAACATAGAAGCTTTCTGCCCCACATTGAGTCATCCACAAACCTTTCAACTTATATTGCCTTGCTAGCTTTGTCTTGAATGCCAAGAATACTTGGTGTGCTGTTGTTTTTTCTTTCAGCATGGTGACTTTCCAAGCTTTTAAACAAAATGCTTTGTACTGATTTACTATATATACATAGTGTACTTCATATACATAGTATAGTGTCTTTCATATGTATAGTGTGTGTGTGTGTGTGTGTGTGTATATATATATATATATATATACACACATACACAGAGAGACACATACATGTAAATTCACTGCTATACATTTAACTAATATATTATTGTGGCTATACAGGAAATGACAGGTCATGAAGAAAGGCAACTGCCTTGGAAGTTTACATTAAAAATGTGTAACTTTACAGCAAAACCAGAATGTGTTTATCAATTTAATTTTGACCAAATTGTAAATTAAGTTCATAAAAGTTTCCACCACCCACCTTTTGCTTCCAGTCCTTGGTATTTACTTGCCTCCCAAAGCTATTACAAATGTGCTCTTTCCTGATCTGCTAAAAGGCCTGGGTTGAGGGGCTTTTGTTTTGGTTGTGGGGTGTTTTTTTACACTCTAAAAGTAATGTTTTGTGCCTCTTCTTTGGACAGGGAGTCTGAACCACGGAGGGTATTTTTTGTTATTGTTTTGTTTTAACAAGGAGGCTTTGAAAAGTTTAAAATGTGTGGGGGGGAGAGAAATAAAAATATATATTTTTGAATGTGGAGGGGAAGGAAGCAGTGCTGATTTTTGCCCTCAGATCTTGGGGTGGTTTTTTTTCAGTGTAACTCTATCTGATATCACAGGGGGTGGAGACTCTGATGCGTTTGCTTAAACTATATCTGCCTCAGTTCAAGGCCTGGTGTGGTGAAAGGCTTTAAATCTGTGGCAGACAGGCATGACTATTTCCTAATGAGACCCCTGCTGCAACAAAGCACTTTTTTTATTTTAATCTACTTCTTAACACCATTATTTACCATTTTCGTACCAATATTCTCCCATCTGCAGTGTTAAAATAGCCCACACTAACTGCACAGTCACACACTTCAGAATTAGCATGAGTGTGAAAACACATGTACAAAATCATATAAACTCTTCCTAATTAGACCTAGAACATACATGTGTTTTGTCAGTGTGTGTGTGTGAGAGAGAGAGAGAGACAAAGAGAAAACTTGGAGGCAGCAAAATTATTTAACAAAGTTTCCAAAGTATTTACAGAGACTGTTATGAATTAACTTTACAATCCCTCCTGGTGGAAGATTAATATAAATTAGGAAGACTTAGATCTGATTTTGTGTTTTGCCTTTATTCCCAGCTCATGAGCTGCAAACACTCCTGTGAACAAAAATGTGAAGTTAGATTCAAAAGGATTGATAAAACTTAGTGGGGGACAGGAACAAATACATTCATAAAATGTTCACAGGGCAGCATTGAGTACTAATGTTTAAGCTCAAACAGATTTGAGGTTTGGTTTGCCTCAACTTAAAAAAAAATTGTCACTATTTTACATGGGCTTTGGAGAGTGAAACCAAAGCATTACTGGTATTCTCTAAACCCTTCACATTCCTCACTTTTAACACATTGACACAGGTTTTTCTACACGAATGTGATCCTTCTTCAAGTCAACCCCTTATTTAAATATCAATTTGAATTATCCTGACTGTCAGTCTACCATTAAAATGTATAACTTCTTTACCCTTATTTTTTTAACTAAGAAGTTTACAAAACGTGTTGTTTGAATGGTCAGATGTGATGGGATAAAATAACTTAAAATCTCACTGTGTCTGCATCATTGCAATACAAGATGTCATTTAATTATTCATTTTTTTCAATCCTAATATATGTTTTGTTAAAAAAGCAACTGGTTAAAGGGAATTTTCAAAAAGTAAAAAACAAAAGAACTATTCATGACCCCCAAAAAAATGACTGAAATGTTACAGCAATTTAAAAACTGTCAGAAACGATTTTTAAAAGTTTTAAATATGCCTCAGCTCACCCCCACACATATATGCTTATTTATGTGGATAAATTATTATAATATGATAAGAATGTACAATTTTCTTAATAATATTCTCCCATCTGCAGAATAAAAATAGGAAAACCAAAGAAATCTCCTAGTTTTTTTCCTAAAAATAAAATAAAATAAAAACATTGTTAACTAAAGACCATCTCAAATCTAAAAGATGGCCAAAAATCCCATTCAGGTTTCCATAAATGTATCCAATCAATAGGTTAAAAATGTATTGCAGGTAACCAAATGCAATTGCCCTAAAGATCCCAAATCTCTTCTGATCAAACCTTTATAAAGCAGGCTCTTGTGTTCGGTTTTGACAGTGTTTAGGGAAAGGAGGGAGCAGTGATGAATGAGATAAACAGTTATTAAATGCAAGTTATGAATGAGGGAGGGCAGAAGGGGAAATGAAGAATGTAGAAAAATGAGCAGAGGCAAAGCAAATACAAAAATCAGTCTAATTCCATGTATTTTACATTCAAGTGACTTTCCCCCCTCAGATCCCAAAGGTTCCATGGAACTAATAGTTAAAAACATACATAGTACAATCCCTAATAAACATCCTCTCCACAGGAAAAGAGGTTACTGTGCTTGCTTGCTTGCTAGCTCACCCACCCCCCTTTTTTTTTTTTTAGTAAATCAGAATGAGGAGGTTTTATAGTGAGTCTAATTCTCACTCCCTCCATTTCCTTCCTTTCTGCATTTTTTTATCCTCCTCCCACCCTGCCCCTCCTTCTGCCTGCAGCCCTGGTATTGATTAACCACTTCACTGCTACAGATTTGTTGGGTCTTTCTGATTATTCTATTTTAAAACTCAGCTTTAGGTTGTCTTCCTATTGCGGGGCAAAAAACTGGGAGCAGGCTGCACTTCGACCAACCATCAACGTGAGCCCTGTTTTAAAAGGCTGGCTTTTCACTGTTGGCCATCCCAGCCAGCCTTTTGAAGTTAGTTTCACTTAATGGCATTTCATGAGACTGGCTGCAATGCACCGAGTGCACATCCGGAGTGTGTGTGTGTGTAAAAATAGTAAACAAATAGCTATTTATTCTGGGAAATTCAGTCAGTTGTGTGTTGGAGGGGATGCGGCTGTCACCTGGAAGGGGAAAGGTCCTGAGTACTGAAATGGTTAAGGGCCCCCGGACGCATTGATCAGTATTGATGGCTTTGGTAGGTTTAATGGATTTGTTGTTTGTGGGAGGTGGGGAGCCTTTGCCTTGCTTTGAATTCTAACCCCCTAGCTGGGAGTTTGCTCCTAATTGCATGCATAGCATTCCTTCGGAGTGGGTGGCATCACCTTTTACTGCTTCTCCCTTCCACAGGGAAGGCCTGTAAAAAAGCCCTTTCATGTGCCCGAAAATCAATAGCCAGAGCTCTGTATGGCTGTTATAAAACAAAAACAAAATCTGTACTCCCCCCCCTCCACAAACAAACACACACAATCTCTGGGCTGCTGTGTGTTGGTGTTTACCAAACACATGGTTAGTGCAACTTTGGATAGGGTTTGCAACAACACCTATTTTTACAGCTGTTGGGGTCAAATTTTCAATGGGATCAGGTTGGAAGCCAATGGTTGTATGTGTTTTATTTTGGTTGAGGGCAATAAAAATGTACCTGGTTTGAGCATCTCTTGTCAGAGAAGCTCTGGAATCATTAGCAGTGCTTAAAAGGTTAAAAAGAAATTGCTGGGGGGGGAGTTGCAGAATTATGGGTGGAGTTACCCACACTTTCAAAAAAGCACAACAAAGTAAACAAATTCATTTCTCAACTAGTTTCAACGGTAAGCTAGCAGAGATGCTGTGCAGCTTTGTGTCAAATAGCCAACTGTTTGCAAAGAAGGGATAACCTTTTACAATTCAACTCTGAACATGAGTTGATTTTTTTTTATTCTTCTAAATCTATTTATTTTAAAAAATGCTCAAATTGTATTCATTCAATTTACAAGAGGACTTCATGTTAACTCTTTTCTCTGCTAGATCCTGATTTCTTTACTATTGGGGGAAGTAGAAGTGATTGTTAAGCATTTAAAAACATGCAAAATAAATCAATGTGTTTCTGCCATCTACATTTCAATTCAATAACATCATTTTCATAGAGCTATTTCATGAGTATGGAATAACTCACCTGTAAGTAATTACAGCTGACTTGCTTTCTAGCAGAGACCAATACAAGTCCAGAAGGGGGATAAAGGTTAGCTCACAGAAATATTGCAGAAGTTTGGCATGGGGGCAAAAAAGTGAATTAGCTACGTTCTCTCATTAGAATGCAAGCATTTCTCAGTGGTCACTTTGAGGAACAAATACTTTACAGCCATATGTTAAAGCTTCATTTCAATCTAAAATTTAAAAAAAATCGAAGAAGTTCAATACCTATTGAATCAGCAACACTTCATGTCAATGTATCTAAAAACATCCCCAGGTTACTGCAATAACTGGTGAAGAAATCTAGTAGATTTCTCAAATTTCACATTGGCTTGAACAATAAAATAGTTTGATATTTACCGGTGTAATTGCACTTCTTGTCTAAATTCTGTGTTGTCAGTGAGTTATATTTGTTTGGAATTAGTTTAGCTGTATATCGAGATTAAGTTTATTATTTTTCAAGAGTACTCTATTCTGAATGGATAATTTAACTAGGTACTGAAAATAAAGAAGTTACTTCATATAATAATTGTAAATGAATTTCTTTTATAGCTAATATTCACTATTTAAATTAAAAGAAAAAAATAGATTCTCTAATTTTGGTTGGTGTCATATTTTATTTTACATTGTTATTTTAATGTGTTCCATAATTCTTACTTAAAGTTTTTTATTTAAAGCAGAATAATCCTAACACTTCTGATTGATTAATATTAATACAGAAGTTATTTTTAAGTTGCTCAGACTACATAGTGGAAAGATTCCCAATATTTTGTGTTTAGAGAGTCCACATTTTTGTGTGTGTAATAAACAACATTTTAAACACAAAGAACTTTTCTAAGGAAGTATATTTTAAGTAATTTATTATTTTGCTATTATAGATTGATAATTGTTTCACAAAGAAGATTTACAAATAAGCCCCCTACCTAAAATCACAAGGAGATATTTTTTCATACTGGTGTGAATCTGAACTTTAAACTGTTTCTGAAAAGGGTCATCTTGCAATGCCAAACAGTTAAAATGAACTTTCAGATGGCCAGGGACAGAACACAATTGTGTTTTAAAAGATTCAAGCACTTCTTAGGAGTGTACAACAGCAACAAAATACACACTTCCAAGTGTTTCAGGATCTCATTCTTTGTTTTAGTATCAATGGGAAACATTCAGGTTATTTCATTAAATAAACACAATCCACAAAACTTGATCACAACAAAATGTGGGATTTAATTACTCCCTCCTTCCCCATGAACATTTTCCTCTTGTAATTTTAAAAAAATAATTGTTAGGACCTACAGTCCAGACAGTATGGAAAAGAAAGTCTAGTTCACAGGATTCCAGAATTGATCTTAACAAACAATTTTCTAAACTCAATTGTTTGCAAGTTTTAATATGCTTATCTCACAGACTTTGTAATACTCTGATCTGTTTGACATTCAAGAAAACTCACTGGAAAAAATACCTCTTTATTCACATACCACAGTTGCCAAATAATATAATTCTGTTAGCCCTAACCAAATGGGAAAAATCAGCAGGGTATTGTGTAGTATGTACCTAAGGGACACACCTCACTTCTGAGTTAAGAATTTAATATCAAAATAAGTAATTGTAAAGGTTTTCCCTTTCTTATTTTATCTATAAAATAACATATGTGCTAAACACATAGACTGTCTTTATGTTTATTGTGTGTATATATATATACTTTGATATATAATGTCTGTGTCTAATACTAACGCAGATTTTTGTTACTGTACTAAAAATTAAACATCTTTCCCCTTTATCTATAATACTGATTTTTTAAAAATCACTTGATGCAAATCAATTTTACATGCATAAAAATAGCTGATCTAACAAAACACACTATATAAACTTAAGGTTTGAGTTGAATATTAAACAAATGGTTTAATACACAAGACTTGTGTACCCCCAAATTAATAATTCGTTGGGATAAAATGGGTGAGTGTGTTACACTATATTCTTTTATTTCTACCATTTCATGGATTGTAATTAAAAAAAAAATTGCAAACAGTGGAAAGATGTGTTCACAATTTTACTTAACATTACTTAACACAAATTTACTCAGCAGCAGTACAGAATTAAGTTCTAGGAATGAATTGAAAATTGGTTTCATTTGGTTTTATTTGTTAACCAATATGACTTTGGTTTTAACCTGCAGCCTCAATAAATACTTTCTAGCTTAACTATAACCCCAGTCTTGCTCATTTGTACCAATGATATTTTATTACAAGCAACATTTACTCAAAAGTTTGTTTCAGAATTAATTTCCCTCACCTTTAATACTTGTGTGATTTATTCTTCTTAGAAATCTAAACAAATTGCTATTGATATTTTGTTTAATTACTTAGTCTGAAGCTGGATGCTAATTGTTAAAGTCAACCTTAGACCAGTGGTGCAATTATATTTCAAATACCATTTTTTAGTCAATATCCAGTCTTCAGACTCCTCAGGTTAACAGAGCAGAGCACCTAAATTTCATTATAATCTACTATTCCTCATCATTTACAATGAAAGATGCCAGACTACTTAAACAATCTGATGTTGGTTCAAGTGTAGAATAGAAACAAATGTATTAACAAGCTCTGAGTAATAATTTTCTGATGTACAGAATTCATTTGGTCAATTCCTCAAATACATTGTGCATTTAACCACAGGAAAGTAACATGTGCTACAGGTCCAAAAAAGTTGAAATATTTCAAGCACTTTTAGACCTTTATCATGCTTGGGAAATATATGTATGCATTTCATGTGAATGAGAAATAAACAGCAATTACATGTTGGTGTTATATGCACCTAAAAACAGCCAAGTGCTGTTTGAAGGTACCAATCTATAGTGAAAAACATTTATCTAAGACCTAGAGCTTCTTTATGTTAATTGAAACCTTTACCTGAAACATACACACACAAAACTAATTCTTCACCCAGAGCTCTAAACTATTAGGATTATGGCTTTAGCCAAACCCAGAGCAAATATACATAAAGCTTACCATAAATGAACTCTTTGTAGGACAGTCATATTTTCTAAAAGTGGAGATCGGATTAGACAGTAGTTTCAATCTGTTAAAATTGGTCCGATTACAATTCCCTTTCAAGATACTTTCCAAAACATTATTTCTCAAAAATTTCATTTGTTTTACTAGATGAATTTAGTAACTAACATAACTAGTGCTGGGTTAGCTAATTGGAGAATAGCAAGAGTCTGGGTCTACTCTTAGTAATGGACTGAGTTTAGACCATCATGAAATATCCAAATGTATCTCCCAAGCTGACCTTATAAGACCCTTATAAGCAAACACTATCTGGATAATCACAGAACAAATATTCTAATTATGAAATAAAGGAAGATACTTTAAAGCCTTTTCAGAATATATTAACACACACTCCAAGAAACTGAGTGAACACTATCAGTTGACAAAGTTTTCTCTAAGAAGACAATAACGAATGTCAAGTGGAAATGAAGGCAATAAAGTGCAGTAGGTGACAGAACCACCGAAAGGTTCCTTCTCAGAACTGATGGTAGATGTTCAATAGATTTAGTTAATGAAGAAGTCCATTAGGCAGATAAGTATCTTCTGGTAAGTGATATGACCAACCAGACAGCTGTTTTTTTTATATTACTAACTGGTGACTATATGGGGGGGGGGGGAGAATCCTTAATTGTACACTGTCTTCCGAATATTTGAATGACTTAATCTTACTAATAAAAAGCACAACTTGCACTTCTTGTTAGAAGTCAACTGGTTCAATCAATGTGCTTTTGACCCAAGCTTCAGTGGAAGCAATGATGAACAACAGCAACAATCTTTAAAATAAAATCAAGAATCTCAGTCAGGAATTAAAAAATAATAATAATCAAGAATCAGAAGTGATGCTGGAAGCTTTGGAAGTTATTTTGCTACATCTGAGACTGTCTTACCTATTCACATGTAAAGATTTAGGTGAAGGGATGGGACATATTTGTACATAAGTTTATATATATATACACACATATATATAAACCATCTTGAAAGTCATTAAAACAAACTATTAGGATTTCATCTGAGTAGGCAGGTTAGCTTTGTCTAATCTGGTTTGAGTCAGGTACAAGACAGTCTCAGATGTAGCAAAATAACTTCCAAAGCGTCCAGCATCACTTCTGATTCTTGATTATTATTATTTTATTACTTACTGCTGTTAATTGGCTCTGAACCCACCTTGTGTTAGTTTCACTGCTCACTTTCAGATGTTACTGGTCTCCACTGAAATGCTGTTGGTTTTCACCCTGGTGGAACAGACTAGAAAAGAGAGTGTTAACTTTTCTCTGCTTGTTCACAGCCATTCATATTGGTCACAACCACACAGGGATATATGCTCCTTTACTCTCTTATCACTTGTATTTGAATTAAACCTAACATTAAAGTGTATCTGGGGGGGACCCAACCCCCCAAATCCTCAGACTCCATGTGTGAATGGGAATGTGTTTTCACTAAGCTCATAATTATCTATCCTGCTCCAAATAATGATCTGGACAACATGTATCTCCTATATAAATATCATATAAAATGGCCAAGTCTGAATCACAGTAATAAGGAACATCATGCATTAAAACCACATTTTGAAACAACAGAGTCATATAAAGAGATTTTATGCCTTGGTCTGAAATACATCAAAATTAAACAAATTCTCAAAACTTCAAAAGTGATTGTAAAAAAACAATGTGCGTTTCAAACCCCACCACCTAAACAGCCATTATGTTTAAAGGAAATCTGTGATCTGCAACCAATTAGGAACAAAACGGTTGTAAAATGTTTAATTTGTGAGTAGCATTTTAAATTCAGTAACAGCTATAACAAAATGAGTAAGTAAATGACATGAATCACTCCTCATACTAAATTATCCCTATTTTGCTTCCAAGACAGGCATCAGACTGGGTGATGTTTCCTATTAGTTAAATACATCCATAGCCCTATGAAAGCCTAGGAGGTCATTTAACTAATGGGGATTCCAACATCCTTGTTGTTCTTTTATTTTGTGTACTTTTTAAAGGTCATATAACTATTTTAAAGAGTCACCTCTTGGTTTTTCAGCAGAGGTAGTGAGCACTATTTTCCTGATAAGACCTATTCCAGATAGGTAGAGCAATGTTTCCTGCAGTGAAGACTAAATGTCAGGCTCATTTGAAATGATTTTAACAACTTCATGGCCTAAAGGAAAACTTTACACTCAAGGCCATAACAGCAAGATATTTTTTTGTTTTTAAAGAAAATTAATTTGGGGGGGGGGATGGGAGATATGTTGTGAACCCTGTGAAATAATATAACGCATATTGTTGTTTTTCATTGTACAATTCTTTGTTTCAATGTATTGTAACTTATTTGGTTTGGACAAATCAGTAATAAGTGTAACAAGTGGACTCAAGGGTGGAGTCCAAAAAGATGTCTATAGTCTAATTGTGATTCTTTGACCAGAGAGCGAGGGCCTGATTCTCATTTGTACAATATCCCCGTTACATCTCTCTGGGTGTGTAAAAGGACTATAATATAAACAGGGATCAGACCCCTAACATTGTTTTGTAAAGGAAATGAAGCCATCTTTAAATCCCATTGCAACTCACAACCATCTCAGACGAGGTTCGGCTTCTGAAGATGAATTATTTCCTGCTTTTCTTTCTTGTAAATATCTTCCACCGGCAACCACCTTCTGCAGATAAAACTTTACCAATTAGTCATTTACAGACATGAACTCACAAGGCGAAAAACAGCCTTTGCAGCTCGAGTTCTCTTTGATAGTGATGATGTTTACAAATGCTTTCTCTGCTGGACTAGTAACGTGCACTTTGCCATTAACTTTCTGAAACCGTTCGACACACAAAATGTGCCTTTCGCTAGGGCAGAGGGTCAGAAAGATTGTTCCTTTTACTGCAGGCAGGACTCTTATAAAATAAATAATGAGCTGGGGAGAATATACCAATTTCTTCAGTGTGCAGTAAGCGCTCTTGGAGTGCAAAGTTATTCCGTTGACTAAACAGGGCATTTGTATAAAATCTGCCCTGTTGAGAATGCTATTGTGGTTCACATTAAGGTAGTGTCTACAGGCAGCTGCTGAGATCAGGAACCCCTTTGTGCTAGGTACTGTACATACAGATAGTAAGAGACAGGCCCTGCCCTGAAGAGCATGTGATCTAAATTTAAAACCCCTTTTCTCCACCAGTCTTCAATACTTTGCACCAGTTTTCTCTAGTGCCTATCCAAATGTGCAAATTCCCTCTTTCCTGAATAACAAGCACCATGAAACTCCTTGGTTCCTGATAATACCATGAGAGAAAGAAAGGCAACTCTCTCTCCCTCTATTGCAGTAGTCAAAAGTAATTTGATGGGAATATAGAATGCAAAAAGGGCAAATTCAGACTGCAGGCCAGAAGCAGATAAATGGATAATCTGAGTGGATGAAGTAAACTGGTCATTCTGAACTGCAGTGCCCTGCAGAGAGGGAGGAAAAGAATACTGGAGCCAACATAATCTGCATTGGTTCAGGAAAAGAGTACCAATCTGGAAAAACTGGAGATCAGGCAGAGAAATACAATATTGTACAAAGAGCACGGACACTTCGGAAACAGAGTTGCTCATGTCCCTTCTTTTATTATTGCCAGTGTCCTTAACTAAACAGCAAGATGGCCATTTGGAATCAGCCTGGCTTCATGTACAAGGATATAAGGCAGAATAGAGCATAAGGTGTCTAGCTAGGCTCCTCCAGATCTCAAGACAAGACTTCAGCCTGGTTTGCCTCTTTCCTTTTCCTGAACTGTCACCAGTCTGCAATGTTTACTGCTGAGACTACTTTGAAGCTCAGGCCACGGGGTGTTTATCCCAACTCATCCATTTCTGACTTTATTGGCAACCAGGGTCCATACCGTGCACCAGCAGCACAGTGCATGTTTCACTTGTCATGTGAGCAGTGTAGAATTTTAGAAACCAGAGATGAGAAAGACTTGCTGGTTTGCTGCTCCATTTCCTCATCTGCAGAGAATCCTCCTTTGCAGTGTATGTACTTACCAGAGCACCAACCGAGCTTTATATTAACTATCAAGGCTTGAGTTTCCATCCAAATATTCTAACAGCTAAGGTTGCAATTCAACAAGTGGGAGGTACCTGGAATAAATTAGATCAATGCTGCAACCTCACAGTGACAAAACCCTCTGTAAAGAATACTACATACAGTGTAAGACAAAAGGCATATAGATAAATTGTGGGGCTAGGGCCAAAATTAAAGAGGGTAAGAGGAGGCGATAAATGGGGAAAATGATTGTAAACCGATTTAGCCAGACCAGTTTGAAAATCTTCAAGGAATTCAGTTGAGGATAAGGGTCTGAATCACCCCTTAGGGAGGAAAAGGAAAGAATTCCCAAGGCATTCTCCTGTCAGGGGGCAAGGGGATGGTGGCCACGTGAAGGGGACCCTGGCTTGTCTCTTCCTATCTATGCAAAACTCATACGTCCATTGGAACCCAGGCCTTAGCCTCCTGGATAATGAGAGATCAGCATGGGCAAGCTTCTCTGAGCACTCTTTTGTCTCCTCTTTCCCCTGGTCCGACAGCTAGTGTGTGGGAGCTGAGTCTGTGCTTACACACTGCCCTGCTTGGAGATGGGTGGGAACCACGGAGTGGGAATTAATACTGCTACGAGCACTATTAGCTCCCATGAATTTTCCACTGTAACATTTGCACATTTCTTAAGGATGCTGGTGCCCAGAACAGCTGCCCTTTGGTTCTGCCCCTTACTCCCAGCCTGCCACCCTCCCTCACCTGCTGAGCTTCATTGTGTGACATATCTTAATGTGGAGGAGCGTCTCCAGGCTCAAGGGCAAGGGGAGGGATATCACATGGGCTCCGCGGCTGCTTTTTGGCCAGGTTTGTGTGGTCTTTACACATGTTTCTGCCTTTCCACACCAGAAAAGGGCAGGGCAACTCAGTTTACAGTCTGAGTCTGATGTGCACACCTGTATGGGCACCAGCCCTGCACACCTGAGTCGCACCAACAGTCCTGGTTAAACCTTAGGGACCTTTTGTGTGAGGGAAGCAAGAGGATTTGCAGTTTGGGTATCCTTTTAAAAAATGCTTTCTAAGTATTTGACAGTGAGACCGATAAGAGTCCTAATGCTTAATGTGCTCTTATATGCCATTGTCTCCGGAGCCCATAATTCATGGCTTTCTGTTATACCTTCCCTCTCGTAACGGGAAAGACATCACTGTAATATACACAGATTCTAGCCCCAGAGAGAAAGGGTGGGGCTTTAAAAGGAGAATAGGCTACTAAGAGCAGCACAATCCTGCAGTATCATAGGCTAATGGGGCAGGCATGAAGCTGTGGTTAAGTTCCCAGGGAAACGTGGCCTTAGAACTGTAACCATGGCCCACTGTGACACTGTAATTCCTCAGGGAAGAGGGAGGAATAGGCTCCAGGGGCACCTTTGGACGAGAGAAGGGCACCATCAATCTTTTTAGTGATAGTTTTTCACTTCTCTTTTCCTGGCTTTCCGTTGTTTCCACAAACCCTATTAGAAGGTAGAAAATAAAAGCTTGCATTGCAGTCTAAGAGCCAGATTCTAGCGTCATTTACGCCGATGTTCATCCATCCAGAGTAACTCCATTGGGCAGCCACTCTGGATTAGCACTGACGTGCCTTCCCTGATAGAAGAATTTGGTCCTAATTATAGATACTTGCTGCTGCTAGAGAGCACCCAAGGGAGCCCACTAACCAAATGATTTTTGAGCTCTCACCATACAGGTAACACAGGAATGGCCATACCAGATCATTGGAGTGGCCAGTCTGCTCTGGTTGCTGTCTGAAACTGGATACCAATCTAATCCTGAAGACTAGAGCTGGGGAGTTCATCTAATCCATCTCCAGCCCATGCTGTGTGTGATGCCCCTTTATAGTAAAACACAGGGATTATTTGTATAAGTCTTTCAGCAACAAAACAGCGGATGAAAATGAAAGATGTAGATTGTTTCACACTAGTTTATACCAGTTGTAAATTAGGTCAAATCTGGGACCAGAACAGATTGGCAGTAGCAGTTAACTACCAACTAAAACAAAACAAAACAAAGTTAAGCAATTCCCAGTTTATCAGCTATTTACCAGTTTAATACTCATCTAGAAAGGATTTGCTTCAACAACATTTGTGAATTACTCCATACACGGTTTATTTTTCATGGTCAAAGAAGACAAGGAGGACCAATGTTTTCTAGCATTTGAACAAGGAAGTAGCTGGTTAATTTCTAATTTGTCCATTTAATCACAGATTTATAGCTTGATCCCATTTGGACTCAATGGGAGTTTTGCTGATGACTTTAAATAGATATAGGCTTAAGCCATTAATTTCTGTTAGCTCCCTGGGACAAAATAAGAGGGCATACCTTTACAAGAGATGGCCTCTAATCAAAGCCCAGATCTGAACTCTGGAGAACTTCCAATTCCTATCCAACCTCTGCAACTTCAGTCCATTTCAAGTCTCTGCTTTGGAGTAGGACAGGGATTTCAGATACTAAACATTGGCTAAGAAATGTAAGGGCCAACTTCTGCCTGGGGAGATACGTGTATAGCTCCCATTGACTTATAGGAAAGCTCCATGTGCAGCCAGTGGAAGACTTTGGCCAGAAAGGCAGAAGCTGAAGTATCCCTTTCATTCTCCCAGCACAACCTGCATGTGATTGCCCCAATGGCAGAGAGTTGGGTTTCCCCTCAGAGAAGGACTTTCACAATGGAGCAAACTTGGAAACAAGCACATTTAGACCAGAAAGCTAGACCTGTCCTGTATTTTTCTGTATTCCCGTTGCTGTTACTCCCATGGTTGTGTTTAATAAGGGACTAGCCTCATGGCTCATCTTGGTAATTCTTTACACTTCAATAGCACTTGACTCTAGGTAAGACAGTCAATGTTGAAGCAACCCATTTCCCCCAGAGAACTTGCCTTAGTAACTGCCTCTTCCTACTAACCTCCCCACTACAGGACTGCCTTCTTACAGGAGCTTTTTTCCCAGCATGCCTTTCTGGACTGGGGAAGGTGTGGTCCTTTACGTTCCCAGCCAAGCTCCTGCAGCCTTACAGTGGCTATTTTGAAATTGGATTTATCTCCCTACCTGCTGGTGAGTACTTTTAGCTCATGTTCAGTTTTCCCTATTCCTGTTCCTGAAGAGATGGCCTTCCTCATAAGTAGCCCTCATCCAAGTTTCTGTGGGCACATAGCAGTAATATAATAATACTTATTAGAATTAAAATAGCAGCTTTCAGCTGTAGATCTCAAAGGACTTTACAAAGGCAGGTATGTTTTATCCCCATTTTACAGATGGCAATCTTAAGGCACAGAGTGGTTAAATTACCTGCGCTAGGTCACCCAGAAAGTCAGTAACAGAGCCAGGAATAGAACACTTCAATGTCTATGCCCTTGGCCATATTGCTTCTACTGACTGACTGTGCTTCATACAGGCACAATCCTTCAAGTGTAGCAGCCTCATAACACCACTAATAGGAGCACTAGGTAATTTAATTCCCATTTTACAGATTGAGGAACTGATGTCCAACGAGACTGTTCGAATTCACCCAGCATGTCTGTAGCAGAGTCAAGAACCGAACCCAGATTTTGTAACTGCCAGCCCTGTGCTTTATTCAGAAGAACATCCTTTTTCCTTCTTCTGCTTTGATCCTGCAGTGATTGATCCTGTATTTATTTATATAATCACAGCCTCCTGCCATAGTAATTAGCATGTTGCCACAAATTCAGCTTTATAATGGCATTGGGCAACAGATAAAAGGAGAAACAGGGCTGTAGGAGAGCAACTGTATGCAAACACAAATTGCTTAATTTGCAAATAGAGTAAGGAAATGTAGCTGAAAGGTAACAGAATTTTTGTTTTCCCATCCAATGTACTGGAGCCTCTTCTTCTGTATGAAAGTTCTTCTCATCTCCTTCAGTTTCATGAGCAGAAAGGGACAATGATTGGACTATGTTCAGTATAACCTCTGCCTTTTTCCAAAGCATGAGCTGAACCCTGGAGTCCTACTTTACTATAAACTTTGTTAACTGGAATTTTGTATGAATAAAGTCCCTAGGATTTTGCCCCCATGTAACTTTACAGTTGCTCAACATGGAATTCTAGGAATCATGTGGCATCCCTTATGTTATACCTCCAGTCTAGTGCATGAATATACTTATCTGAAGACCTTACACTTACAAAAATGCATACTCATCCTGAATGGAGATACAGACACAGGAATAACTGTGTATTGGAACTCAAGCTATTTATTTGACTGTCCATCATGGCAGGAGTTTTTCTGTTAAATATATAATTCCCCCCCCCCTTTTTTTTTTTAAAAACAAGAGACCAGAGGGTGAAAGGGTTGAAGATTAAAATGTAAACAGCAAAATTTATTATAATTACAAGAGTGTTTCAAATTATTTCCTTAAACTGCAACATAATTTACCTCTAGTCAAGGTCTCTATTGGTGGTGAAAGAGGAAACTGCTTGACCTTGGAGTGACCTCTGACCCCAAGGGTCAGCACCCATGGAATGCACAGATGTCACGGTTCATAAGCAAGGACAGAAACTCTCAGGTTTCCCAGGCAGAGAGGCGCCAGATCTTGGATGGGGCCAACATGTGCACCTCCCTTTGAACCAGCCACTCATACCTGAAATAAAACTTAAAATAAGCACATTGGATCAGAGACAGTAAAAGCCCTGAATAGCTCTGGATGTGGGATTGTTCTAGAAGTGGATGACTATAAAGGGGAGAAATTAAAAATAAATTAACTCAAAGTCCCAACATATGTGTTTCCCTGCCAGTTTTACTCAAGGAGTATTCTAAACAAATCAATGCAAAATCAAAATACATACAAAAGCACAACTCTTTATTAAAATCAGTTGTTCAGAAAATATTTTACTGCAGCCAGCCCATGTCTTTTGTTGTTATTGCAAAAACAAATGGCCACAATAGAAATTGTCATGTGAATATAAAATATAATAAGAGCAACAGAAAGACTAATTGTTTGTGTTAAGTTAACAAAAATTGAGCCAATGGAATGAATGATTCAGACTTCTCAGATTGTGAGGGCATTTATATTTGAACAAATCCTCACGGTAGCACATAATTTCTCCTGCTCCAACTCCGCTGTAATCTCTCCTGTGGCAGGTCAGATGCCAGCTTTAATACTGCTTCTGTAAGAAAATAACTTGTACTGTCAACGGTTCTGTTTACATTTAACAAAAAAGAACAATGTTCCAAAATCAGTGACTAAATAATTCAGAATATTCTTCTCACTGAAAGCAAATACATAAGGAAAGTAGGGCTTAAGCTAAAACAAATTGCATAGGAACTGTTAATCCAAAGGGTAGAGAAATCAGACCTGCAGCAATATTTAGATAAGAAGCAGAATTGGAGGTGGGGGGGGGGGGCAAGTGGGAGGGAATCACCAGGTTAATTTTAACATTAAAATCATACATTATATATCAACATAAAATTTATATTAAAGGGAAATTGTGATTCTAATGGTTCCTTTCAACTATTTTCAGTCTACAAACCACAAGTTGTGCTAAGCATGATCAAAGTACTTCACAATTAGTTTGGTTTTAAATCACTATAATTGTCAGCATAGGTTGTAATCGGAGAAACATTGTTCTGAAGCAGCAGCAAACTTGCCCTGGTTGTAATCTTAGGGGAAATTAAAGAAAAATGCTGAACTGTGGTTGGTTAATAATAATGTAGCATGAGGGCTAGGGAAGCCAGGTTCGTGTTAAGCGTGTCAGCCATCAGAGAGAACACCACAAATCCATGAGATGGAGTCACCTCAGCCCCTTCCACTTTTTGAAACAAAATCCTGCAAACCATTTCAACAATTCCCCCCCACCCCATCTTTGTCTCCTCAATGTGTCAGTTTTCCCATCTGTAAACTAGGGATAACAGTGGGTTTCACCTCAGGAGATGTGTTGTAAGGCTTCATTCATTAGTGTCATTAAGGTGCTGGAAGACACAGATACTGATGCTTAGTATACTTCTGGAAGGTGCTCAGATATGGTCATGAGAAAAGAACCTGGTTAGAATAGAAGACTTGGATGGAAGATGCTGCAGAAGTGCAGAGTATGTCTCTGATACATTTAAAAGGTTGTTGTTAGTGGATTGCTCTTTGACTAACCTTGGCAGGGTATTACCTGGAATGGGGCTTAGTAATATGTGCCTCAGAAGTTCCAGCTTCCAGTGATGATACTAACAATATAGCAGAACAGATTAGCTCAAATGCTGCAGTGTTTAATAATCAAGTGTCCTTCTTGCATTAAAAAGAACTTTCCAGGACTACAGGAAATAAAGCTGGTCTTTGAAGGAACCATGATTTCTAGACACACAAGAGACAGGGGCTATCTGAGTCTGGACTCTGCTGTAGAGGAAAATGAAGGAAACCTCCCCAAGTGAAGCCATGTTCCTATTCTCACTTGCACGGAAGGCTTAATTGACAATCCAAGTGAATAAGGACAATACTACTTTGCACATGTATCTCACCTTCCTTGGGCAGATCTCAAAGCACAACTCCTGGGAAAGTGGCTAGGATGGGAAGAGGTGCAAAATTTTCTACAGGAGCCTTTCAAAAGCTAACACCACTCTACCACTGTTGATCACAATCAGATTTCCGCAAGACTTCCTGCCAAGGGGTGGGGAAAGGACAAGTGGTGTTTTGACGATATGAGGAGAAAGTCTCCAATCTTGACTTTTTTTCTACGGGGATGCAGGAGATGAGGCAATTTAAATGAGTCAGGAACCAGTTAAAAGAAGTGAATTAAACTGACCACTCTGTTCTCTAGCACCACTGGCATTTTCCTTGGACTCAGCAAAAAAGTAATTTAAAACATTTCTGAATGGTGATCCCCATGTTTCAAAAACTAGGAATAAGGTTAGGAGCTGCAAAGGGGGAATATACTGGAGAAGAAGTGAAAAAAGACTGAGCAAAAATCTCATTAGTTATGTTTTGCAGCGCAAACCCCAAACTAGAGGTGGTTTAATCCCAGAATCAGTTTATCTGAACCACTAGAGTTTAGGGGAGGAGCGGGGTTTTTTTGTTTGTTTATTAAAGAGGCTTTGGTTTTCTCCAGTCTCTGAAGAGGAATAGGAGATGTGATGGCTTGATGGTGCTAAGGGTGGGTAACATGGATGTACAAGCACAGGGGGGAAAAAAACAGTGGAAGATATTTAAGGCCTAAGGAGCAACACATAACCCAGGTGTTCATTTTTGGAAGGAAAATCATCTACCAAAGACAGGATGAACCCATCTGAGTTCAGGGAATGTTGAACGGAAAGAACCCCTGAGTCTGTAGCCTGAGATGGGGGATCAATAACAAAGGAGAAGTAGGAACCTGCAGGAATGGTTATTTGTCCTGTGCTGTAGAAGAGGAACGTAGCCAGAACAGAAAGTCTTTCTGTGAGTCTCTATTTTCAATGGAAAGGAGTGCTAGAGAATTAGAGTAAGCTGGAAAATGAAAAAGCACTTTCACATAAAACCCCCTAAAACATTGAAGTTGTTTAATTCTCAAATAGAACGATTTTGGTGGTTTTTTTCAATTTTTTCCACCAACATTTTTAGCAAAAACATTGTTGCAGCGGTTATCAACATGTGTTTGGTTCACTGGGGAAAAAAACAAGCTTCTGGTAAATGAAAAATTCAGATAATGTTTTCAATAAAAATGTTGAGTAAAATGTTACAACTTTTTTTTTTAACAAAAAACGAGATCGGGCTGAGAACCCAATGCTGTACAAAGAGCACAGACACCTCAGAAATAGTTGCTCATGTCCCTTCTTTTATTATTGCTAATGTCCTCGGGATTTGTGCCACAGAAAAGATTCTAAGTCCAGTTTACAGAGGAGCCACACGAAGCTCAGTGTTCCAGTATTCAATAATGTGCAACACCCTTGCTAATGTGTATATAGGAGACGCGGCACATGTGCATGGTGTCCTTGCTCATGTGAATTCAGCTTCAAATGACTTGCTCCCAAGGCAGCTGGTACAAGTGCTGGAATATAACCCATGAGACCAGCGGGCTGAGATTAACATGTTAATAAAGGAGGGGAGAAGAGGATTCAGGGGAAAAATACCAAAGAGAAGAAAGCTTCAGTTATTCTTTCCTTTTGTTTGGTGACAGCTCTCTTTTCATTGATAGCTGAGGGAGATAGAAATATGGGGGTGGGGAAGAAAAGTTGGTCTTTGGTGTATGTTTGGAGGGGAAGGAGCAGATGGAGGAGTCCTTCCTTTGCTCTTCTGTTTCAAGAGAGGAACATCCCAGTTCAAATGAGCAATCTGAAAGCAGTGAGTAAGGAGGAGAGCAACGTGGATGGGTTGCAATCCTTCCTTCACTCAACCCTGCAGGATCAGTTTGTCCATCAGCGAACTCCAGCCCTCCCTGATCCTAGTTACCCCTACCCTAAATGGATGGGAGCCCAAATAACCCTCAAAACCATATTCCTGGCTTTTGGGGGGTTTGGTCCTAAGTTTTGCTTGCTATTGGAATGGGCTAGAAGGGATGCATGGAAAAAATTGTGGCACTGTTACAATTGCAGGTCAGAGATGGAGAGACAAGGTGTAATTAGAGGCTTTTTATCCAGAGATTGAAAATGGTCTTAGATGCATCAGTTCTGATTCTGTTTTCTCAGGGGTGTAAATTTGGAGTAATTTAACGGAAATCATTAGAGCTACACCAATTTTCCACAAGTGGAAATGAGAAGAGAATTGGGCACACAGTACGTCCATATACAAACAATGATATGGTTCTCAGAGGGCTGAGAGCTTGTCATGTGATCAGCAAACCTTGGCAATGGGAGAATTGAGAGAAGGCATCTCATTAACTAACATCATTGCTAAGCATGACCTAGCCCTTGTGTTTAAAATCATGTCAGTTGGCTGTGATTAAGCCTAGAGCTACCCTAGGGATGACCACACCTTGTCCACACTGAGTGCTTACTATTATGTTAGTTACCATGCAATATGACAGCATCCATTTTCCAACAGGAGGAAATCTCTGGCCTCTGGGCAGGCAATGAAGTGCAGAATCCACAGGTTTGATGCAGAAATTCTCCGAAAACATTGTCATGAATTGTGTCTCTCACATGCCCCTGGGTTGCTCCAAGTGGAATTCAGCAGGCAGGGTTGGAATTGAAGAGGAGATGGTAGGAGCCAGCTGACTTTGGAGCAATTCATCTACTCTCTGAAGTCTGCTTTAACCATCCCAGCTTGTGATGACTTTTACCCACAGTTCATAAAGATTCTCCTAAAGAGCATTTTTATCCCTTTGGAATGCACCAGACTGCACCAAATGGCAGGTACTTTCAAATCACTTTCCCAGGGGATGGTATCCCCCCCTTGACCCATCCAGGGAGTTAATCCCCCCTCTGCCAAAAATCACAGTTTGAATGCTATCAGCAGGGGTCAGGGGAGAAGTTGGTGAAGGAAAGGATGATCTTAGAGAGAAAGGATTGTCCAATGGTTAGAGCACTAGCCTGGGGCTTATAAGAACAGGTTAATTTCCTGCCCCTCCATAGACTTCCTGTGTGACTTCAGGCATGTCATATTTTCTGTGCACCTCAGTTCCCCATCTGTACAATGGAGATAATAGCACTGCCCTACCTCACAATGGGGGTTGGGAGGGTAAATACATGATTGTTAGGGGCTTAGAAACTATGGTAATGTGGTTCATATAAATACCTAAGATAGGCAGGTACTGTACATTTGTTAGGCCAATATCTTAAGTCATGGTTTACCACAGGATGGCCTAAGACAGGATAACATTCACCTTTCTATAAGTGGCAGTTCCAATATGAAAAACAAAACAAAACATCTGTGGCTGTGTATGGATTTATTTTGGAACTGGGCATAACTAGAATTGGGATCTTGATGGATTTTTTTGTATGAAGTTAAAGGAGAGATGCCAACTTGGTCAACATGCTACATGGCTTATCAACAGCTACCCGCAAATACCCAAGCCAATGTCTTGTCAATAACCACGATGTTCACTAACTATTCTCATCACATTTGAATGAGCCTTTGCTACATCTCCGGTCGACTACAAGCGAAGACGAAAAGGAAAGATATAAAAGGAGAGACATGGGAAAGGGTCTCAATTTAAGGCTTACCACAGACTGTATATGACATTCTTGTAACTAAACTGACAGTCTCCAGGTTTATAATAGCTAAACTCCTCAGTTTCCTTTATGTAAACATTTCACTCTAATGGAACATTATACTCAGGACTTTGCTTCTGCAGACATACCCGTATATGAACTGCATAAAGATAGACCAATAGATAAATAGATATCTGGATTTAATAAACACTCACATTCTAACACTAATAGGCTGGTGAAGTCTCACAGAGAAAGAGAGAGACTGCGGGGAAATGCAAAATACTGTCAAGAGTTTACAGATTGTAGGGGCACAACTGGAAGCACTCAGCATCAAAAGAATGAGGGGAGGGAGAAGACAGAGATGGAACAGTCTAATTCTACATTAATAATGCTTTCCAGTCTTGCTGCTATAGATGGTAAACGGGGCTAGTAAGCGCCTACATTGGTGATGTCTAGTCAAATGGCAGAATCCCCACCCACACTTCTGTAAAGTTTTATTTAGGATCCACAGAAGCAGATGACTTCAGGTAACATTTTCAAAAGCCTTAAACCATTTTCAAAAGTGATGTAGGCACCTAGGAGTCCAGACCACAATGAAAGTCTGTGTGATTTTAGGCTCCTGAGGAATCTAGGTGCTTTTGAAAACGTTACTGTTTGTCTTCTCTTAAAAGCACGAATGCTTGCACCAGAAGAGGGAGGCTTTCGTCTGCATTTCCATTTTTGTTTACATTTTTCTTGCCATTTTGCCCAACTGCCTTACAAAATGAAAACAAACAAAAAACCCATCAAACTTGCTAGCTGTAGGTGGCCTGTGAATAGGGTGACCAGATAGTAACTGTGAAAAAATGGGATGGGGCGGGGGGGGAGGGTAAATAGGCATCTATATAAGAAAAAGTCCCAAAAACCGGGACTGTGCCTTGAAAAACGGGACATCTGGTCACCCTATCTGTGAACCAAAATTATATAGCAATGGCAGTGTCCTGTCAGAATGATGGCGCAAGACACCACTCATTCCCAAGCAGGTGGGATGGAAAACAAAAGCATTAAAGGTCCAATGGGCCATTTACGAGAGAACGAACATTCAGGCTGAAATAAGGCACATGACTTCACAATTCAAGGAAGCCCTAAGCAAGCAGTAGAAGAAAAGATCCTTGAAAATAAGAGAGATGAGTCCAAACCAAAACCCTGTGTCTGAACATCGGGGAAGTTTTTATCTTCAGATCCCAATTTTGCTGCATGGAACCATCTTTTAAATTAAACACACTTTTTTACCCATGTAAAACCAACCCAAGTATGGCCTCAACCCGACCCCTCTTTCCACTTTCCTTTAGAGTGTTTGGCATTTTATTTTTCTTCTATTTATTTGGCGTTATACTATGTCCTTGATTAGTTGATTACCTTGACTGAACAAACTAAGGATGGGATTCTGGTTTCCACATCAGTAGCGGTTAACTGTGGCTGTGCACATTTAAATCCACATTTTCCAAATGGCTTCATCTCTCGATTCACTCATCCTCCGACTGTCATGTTGTTGATCCACTCCATTTTGGGAAGCAGACCACCTCTAGCATCAAGCCAGAACGTGCAGGGATACTGTGGAGCTGCTAAGTCTCTTTTTAACTGGCTTTTTGTTCCAGGGTGGACTGGTGAACCCGGTTCTGTCCTCTGCAGAGGGCTGAAATGCAGGGAGCAAAACAGCCAGAAGAACAGTACACATGGCGCACACCACACACAGGAGCAGCCCACTCGCCCACCAGGGATCTTGGAAATCCTGCATGCATGAGTTGCACTGCTGTCATTCTGTCAGGCCCGTTTACAAATCACATCGCAGGTTTAATTCTGAAATCACTGCCCCCACCACCTATTTTTTTTTTCTTATTTTTGCAGAAATGGATTTACAATGAAAGTATCTGAAAAGGAATCATCATCTATGTGAGCATCAGAAACACAATGCCCTCCGAATGAAGCTGGGGGTGGGGCAGGATAAGAAGAAAGGAATCCTTTATATCGGATGTGATTTTAAAATACATCTATAAAGTCACAATTGCAAGGGGCTCTTTCATAAGTGCATCATGAGTTTGGCTTGTGTTTTTGATTGTGCTAAAAAACCTAAATTTTGCAACCCAAACCCAAAACAACCCGCCTTTTGATTGCATTTATTTTATATGATGTGATATTAACAGAGAAATTGACTACCAAAATCTCGTCAAGGTTCCATATAGAGTTTCAGCCTTGTTTATATTTTAAAAGGATAGACAAAATCATTTATTGCCAGTATGGTATAGCCAGTTTTATGCAGTAGTGGACCTGAAGATAAAGCTTTTTCTATAGTCTCTGTCCATCCCTCAGTGAATTGAATCCAGTCAAAGGTCAAACTGGCCAGAGGCACTTTTATTGTCATGGTAACCATGACTTAATCAAACAATCCTGAGATTCCAGGTTTGTGGGAACAGGCAAAGATCTGAAGAGACTGGAATTAATCAATCAAAGGGGGCAGGGAAGAAAATCCTAAGATATATGACTTATCCTTCCAAATCTATTACTCTGTCCTTAAACACACAAGAATTATGCCTTGGACAAAGCCTCTTTTCAGGCTGAATACCTCTGATTTTTGTTTTCTTGTCCTTTGCATCAAATTTCCTAACATACCTCTGTCCTACAGCAATCAAATCTCAGCCGAGATTTAACCAGCGAAAGAGAGAGAGGGAAACAGCAATTTAAGGAAGATGAAGCCTGTTTAACAATATATGACTTAAAAACACCAAAAAGGCTTTCATTTGAAAATACATCCAAGCTTGTTGATAACATCCCAGGGTGGAACTACAAGCAGTAAATGAACTTGTGACGTTCTTTACACTGCTATTTGGAGAGTTGTTTCTTCTTCCCATTTGCACCTCAAGCTGGGTCTTGTTGGGACCCAAAAGCTATAATATTTGCTGTCATCTCAAACGTATTCAGATATGGAGTCTGCTCTCACGAATGACAGTCAGGAATGGTGCCAGTGTTTGACGACAACTTCGAGATGCCTATAAACACTGGTCCCAGCTAATCTGAAACTCAAGAAACTGTAGGTTCTTTTTAAGTGTATTTCATCTGCCTTTTATTTCCTTTCAGAAGCTGTTCATAGATGTCACACCTCGTGTATTTGCTTGTCTGGCTAGTGGATTGCATTTCATCTGGGTGGCAATGTTGGGCTGAGGGGGGTCCTACTCTCCCATGCCAAGTAACAAGGAGTCATGCATTGTGTGGTACATTTCTTTAGGGACATGGCTGGCTGGGGGCTCTGCCCACTGTGACAAAGTTCCTCCTCTTTCTTGCTGGGTCCTGCGCTTATTGGCGGATTTTCTTGCCTCGGAGATTCACCATGTGGGTTGGGGGAACAGCCCAGAGACCTTCCCCTCTGGAAGAACCCACAGTCCAGGTCAATTGGGAGGTTTGGGGGGAACCTAGGCCCGCCCTCTACTCCGGGTTCCAGCCCTGTGAACTGCAGCTGTCTATAGTGCCTCCTGTAACAGCTGCATGACAGCTACAACTCCCTGGGCTACTTCCCCATGGCCTCCTCCAAATACCTTCCTTATTCTCACCACAGGACCTTCCTCCTGGTGTCTGATAACGCTTGTGCTTCTCAGTCCTCCA
>NC_048312.1:17872103-17948215 GCF_013100865.1 Trachemys scripta elegans | reverse complement strand
CTTAGAGACTAACACATTTATTAGAGCGTAAGCTTTCGTGGACTACAGCCACGTCATCCGAAGAAGTGGGCTGTAGTCCACGAAAGCTTACGCTCTAATAAATTTGTTAGTCTCTAAGGTGCCACAAGTACTCCTGTTAATTTTACCTCGTTAGTGTTAAGTGAGGAATACAGTGCATCCCCCACTGTAATGGTAATTACTTGCATACTCCAATTGTAACTGTATGAATGGCAATCGTATGAAAAGAACTAGAGGTCTTCACACAGGTCCTATTGGACAGGCATCCATTCAACACAAGCCATCATCACAATTGGCACCTTTGTCAGTGTTGTCAGTTCAGCACCTTTCACAAGCCCTTTAGAAACAAATGCAAAGAAGAGAACTGATAAAGACTAACAGTCTCCTTCTCCAGGGGTACTGAGCACCCACCTTTCCTATCCATATTCATGGAATTAGCAGGCACTCAGCACCGCTGAGAAACAAACCTCAAATCCTCTTTGCTTCTAATCTGTTGATCCCTGCAGCACAGGAATGAGGAAATTGGTGTTATGAGGTAGCCTGGGAGGGTCTGCTGTAGGTACTAGCACCACGCTTGACCTGTGCTGAAACAAAACATCAGGTCCCAAAGGTGAGAGTCCCTTAGGCCTCCTGCCCCTTTACAAAAACACCCCCCGAATTAGCTTTAACACTTGAGTACCATGACTCCTGAATGCTGCCTTTTAAGGTTAAAGCATTTAAATTATAGGAAGAGCCAGGGGCAAAAAGAGGCCCATGTCAATTTGCTACGTTGAGGTCTATAGAAAGCCAGACTGGGGGATCTTGGAGCTCTTTGTGTCTTCTTTCCCCCTGACATTCAGAAATTCAGAGGCTCTGAGGCCCAGGCTGTGCAATATTTAGCATCTCTATTCTGGGTAATAAACTGGAAGTCTCCAAATGACTGGGGCAGTGGGGCATTTTCCATCCCAGAGACCATGAGCTACAGACCTCGCAGGAAAGAACAAAATGGGTCAGAAAAGGCCACAAACATGTAGAGAAGAGAACTGTTTCTCTGCATGATGATTCCCCCTGCCCACACAGAATGATGAATCCCTTTTACATGAGCTTCTTGGGCTTGGGCCTTGGGATGTGATGGGCAAATTATAGGGGAGGGCCTGGATCTGGGAATCAGCAGCACTCCACCTGCATGACATGCTAGCTTCAGAACCCTGAGGATTTCTGAGTGGCAATCCTTGCAAAGGCGCTGCTCCCTACTGCGGAGGAAGATTATGAATACATGGAGGCAACTCTGGTGATACCTAGCATCTCAGATTTCCTTGACCTGTTTTAGTTTGATTTTAGGCACAGGGGATTGCACTGGTTTCATTGGTTGCTGATCTCCTTCTGGAGATGGATGAAGATCAAGTATCCATGCTGATTTTGTTAGAGCAAATGAGTTGCCTTTGATACTATTGACCACAAGGTGTTGACACAGCTGTGGACCCTGTCTGGGACAGCCAGAATTGTGCTTTAGCAGCTTTGTTCTTTTCTCTTTGAGAGGAACCAGGGGCCTTTGGGTGATTGCTCTTTTGTCCCTAGGACTCATTCACAGGGGATAACGTGGAGTTATATTATCGCCTCTCCTGTTCAGTTCATATGTAGGGCTGATGAGAGAGAGATTCTGATGGCCAGGAGCTACAGTGCCTGCAGAATGCTGATGACACTCAACTTTGTCTGTGTCATTATACCCAGATAGTGCAGGGGCTTGGAGCTTGGATGACAGCTACGCAGCTGAAACTCAACCCAGAAAAGACAGAGGTGATTCTGGTTTGTATGGAAGAAGTAACCAGAAGAAATAGTGGAGATGCTACTGGCTCGCGGACAGTGCCCCCCTCCTGTGCCTCAATTTTGCAACGTAGGGGATTTATTGAATCCCCAGCTGCCTCTGCATGTTCACATAGCAGCTGTGGCCAAGGATGCTTTTTTCCTACATTTGTTTGAACCTTCCCTTGTTGGATGCGGGGACCTCACGATAGTCATCCAAGGCTTTGTCACAGCCAGATAGGATCAGTGTAATGTGCTCCACTTGGGGCTAGTCTGGAAGACCAAATTTCAGCCAGGCCCTGATTCAGGAAAGTCTCTTTATTCAGGAGAGCATTTGTGCACATGCTTAAAGTTAGGCATGTGCTCAAGGGCTGTCCTGAATAGGGATGGATTTAAATACGTGCTTAAGTGCTTTCCTGAATCAGAGCTAGCAAAGCTACAGTGGACAGTCTACGCAGCAGTGGCTAGTGAACAGAACATGCTACATCTGTGCTCCGTAGACTGTACTGGCTGTCGTTTCATTTCTGGGAGGTGCAAGGCAAGGTGTTGGTTTTGATGTATAAAGCCCTATTTGCTTGGTTCCTGCTCATTTCCTCACTCTTCGTGTCTTACCGCAGAAGCAGAGATTATGTGGAATGCTCAATCTGGGGGTCCCTCCATTTGAACATGGGAAGGCTGGGAGCCGAGCATTCTTGGTAGAGGGTCCTCGACTCTGGAATTCGCTTCCTTCTTTGGTGTGACAGAGCCTGAGCTTGGTGACCTTCAGGGAACATTGCAAAGCTAACGTATTTATCCAATGTCTTTCGGGGGGCGGGGGCTGTGTGGTTTTTGTGGGCAGGAAGTCTGAGGTTTTTGTTTGTATGGCGGGGGACTTGTTTTGTCAGCACTAGTTAATAATGCTCTAGCTGCGGAATGATGTTTGTTAGATATTGTTTATTGTCATTGCACCAAAGGGCCTATTTTATAAGTGGCAAAAAGCAACCAAATAAACAACCGCAGCATTTTCTCCCCCAGAGACTCCTCCCCGGTGTCTATGGTTCGGCCATTGGGAGTGGCATTGAATGGCTCCAGAGTGGGAGGAGGTCTCCCAAGACAATACAAAGAGGCAGACCCTCCATGCAGAAGCCTCGACATTTGCATTCTGGCTCCTTGGTGATACTGGGGCTCTGTGAGGTTTGGGGGGAATGTTCCATGAAGGTGCAACTCCTCCCACTTTAAGGGGAATAAGAGCTCCAGATATCTGTGGCTTCAGGGCTGCACCATACTGACTTGCATTTTCCTTGTGGAATCTGATGTTTGAAAAGCCTGATCCTGGCTCTGGAATGAGCATAAAATCTACCTGGGGTTAGGCATTCATATGGCCAATCAATAAGAGAACCACTTATGTTCACAGCATACAAACAGAGAAGTTGGATAAAAAACTAAAATACTCTTCTTGGAAGTGTAGGTAACACAGATTTATTTCTTTAAATCCAGACCCTTAATACACAAAACCCAAAACAGAGAGTAAGAAAGCAGGCTGCTCTGCAAAGCAGAGGCCTAACTCGCCTCACCTCATTCTAAACTGGCTCGTTGCAGATTAAGCAGCTCTTTGCTGCAAGATCCAGGTTGCATGCTTCTCTACAGGGCCCCCCAGCCTGCAAGCAGGAGCAAAAAACTCATTGAGAATTTAAAGTGATAGCTTACAATGTTTACACAGTTTCAATACACCACAGTATATTATAAATCCTAGGGCATCTAAAGGATTAAAAAATAGCCAATGCTTTTCCCTGTGAAACTTTTTAAAAGGGGCCACTCTGTTACTCACAGCCCAACTTCTCTTTGGATTTAGAAGCAGCTTAGTCCAGTGGTTAGCGCACTTGGCTTGAATTTAGGAGACCAAGGCTCTATCACTGACCTGCTCTGTGACCTTAGACAATTCATTTCCCTCTCTCTGTCCCTGTTTCCCACCCTTTCTTTTCTATTTAGATTGTAAACTCTTTGGGAGCAGGGACCGTCTCTTACTGGGCACACCTGGCACAATGGGCCCCAGTCATGGTTGGGGCCTCTAGGTGCTGATGTCATACAATTAATCATGCTGGAGCACAATGACTGGTTAACGTAGTCTGATGGCGATGGGAACACCCTGTGGAGCTCACCCTACACTGTAATTCCAGGAGTACTAATTCAGTGTATTCTAGCCTGAGCCTTTCTGTGAGCTGCTGCCTTTTAATGTGCTGTCTGGTATGATAGCAATAACATTAATAGCAGAAATGTCACTGAGCAGGGAGCCAAGTGAGCCTTCAAAGAGGCTTCCATTGAGCTCTTTGGCTGGTTCGCTATCTCTTCACACAAGAAAGCACTCCCAGGTTTGCTGCAGCGATTAAAATTAATGGAGAACTGCAGTCATTTATCCTGCTTCAGTATAAACAACAATATCTTTAGGTTGTCCCACCAGTTCGTACCCACACTTTGGAATGGGGCTGGAAGTTTTGTGCACTAATGGAGACATAAACTAAGGTTCCATTCACTTTATGGGAGAGAGAGTTTGAAGGTATGGAGGTTTAAAATCTTCACCCTAAGCCTTGTTCTCTGCTCACCCAGGGTGTCATTGAATTTTCCTTTTCTCTTTACAGTAAATTGTCTTTAAAGCCTTAAAAAAATGCAGTGAAAATGCAGGGAATTCAAGGGACCGACAAGAATCAACTTCCTGATAAAGGTGGATCTCTAACTAAAAGCTAAACAAAATTTATACTGGAAATTCTGAAGATGCTATATGGTGATGGCTTCAGAAAAAGGGTTCCTTATTAGAACTGTACCTTGATGACTGTATTGTTTTACCAAGGAGAGTGTTTGAGTGTTGAAAGGTTTCGTTTTTAAAAGTTTATAGGAGCAGGAGAGTTGGCTTCCTTGTCATAATTATCCACTTGATCATACAGTCAGATCCATGCAGAACCCTGTTGATTTCACACGGTGTGTTCCTGGTCACTGATTGGATGACTGAAAATTTTTAAACAGGAGCATGATGAATGATGACTATCAAATAACACACTTTCCAGAACAAATTCCCAGATAAATCATCATTGGTGCCAAAATTCATATGGTCGGGCTCATGAATGTTTTCAGGAATAACCTAGTGTTTGTCTAAATATTCACAAATGACTAAGAATGTGATCCCACAAGTAAAAGCAAGTCAACCTTATTGCGTTCACTCAAAAATATTCACCAGTCCGTTTCTCTCTACCTAAGACACACCTCAGAACTGCTGCATTGCCATGCTGAATTCTGTGAAAGAAAAAGCAAGCACTGAATCAAGTGGTTTGCATTGCACTTCTATTTTTAAACTTACCTGGCTGAAAATCGATAAGGCTTGTGTCTGTGAAGGGAGATGTCATCCAGAGAAGAGGAATAAAGGAAAAGGAAATAAATTGTCAAAGCTGCCTAAGGGACTTGGCTGTTCAATTCCAAAATTAAAAAATTATATTTCCAAAATATTAAAATTCTTGATTTGAAAATATGAAAGCTAATGGGCAATGGATGTAAAATGGGTGTACAAATCTCCTAGGTGACTTTGAAAAGCCCACCTTCAGTGATCATCAAGAGAAAAATAAAAACCAATCAAGCCAAACGCTTTGGTCCTATTCTGCTACCCTTACTCTGTGTAGTAACTGACTCAAAAATTAATCTTAATGAGCATGTATGGCAGAATCTGACCCATATGGTTAAATGTCTCTGACTTTGTGGTACTGAGGAGGACATGCTCATTTCCATGTACTATATCCCGGTAATCAGAATGCAGCCCTGAATTCCTTCCATTAAATAAACAATAGAGATGCGACCAAGACACAAAATACAGATCCAGATCCAGGAGCACCTCAAAGTTCAAGGATGTCTACATCTAGAGGTCTGGTTCAGTACCATCTCTCTTCAGCGCTTTAGCAATCAGTTATTTCACTTCTGTGAGAGTTTAATTCTGTACCATTAAGGTCCAGTGTGAGTTTTCCCGATTGGTTTCAATGGCAACAGAATCATACTCTGTCTGCACTCCTTTCTTTATCAATCTAATAATCTGATGCAACAATCCCAGAATCTGATGAACAGTACTGAGAGCCATTTATTTTCCACAACAGCTTGTGCAAAGATTTATCATTGGCTTTTAATCATATTCTTCAAAGTCTCAGTGCATAGGGGAAATGTGCCACGAAGACGGGGCATGTTTTCTTTGACAAAGTTTCGTACCCAGAAGATGGGAGCACAGAATCTTTTGCTCTGCGGCTTGAACTTTTTGGAGCAGTTTTTGGAATCTCTTTAGGTGATGGAAAGAGGAACGTTGCAGCAGCTGAGCTCCCTTAGCGTTTGCATTTTGATTGCAAAGGCAATATTAGAAAGCACCAGGTTTATTTCAACAAGAGGACAATGCCTGAGGACTGAAAGCAAACCAGACCCTTGTCTACAAAAACACACCATCTTGAATTTGCTTAGAGAATCAAAGTCATTCTACCTGCCCGTGTTTTTATTACAAAAAGCTCCCATTCCCATGAAACGAGAATTAAATTGCAGAATCAGAAGTGGAGAGCTTTCTTCTGATCTCATTCACACTACAGCAAATCTAGAGTAACTCCGTTAAAGCTAACGAAATTACCCTGGTATAAAGTGTTATTTTACAGAGTAAGTGAGTTCAGAATCAGACACCATTAGGGAACCTCAAGACTGGAAGCCACATCAAGCTGCTTTTGAGGAAATCACACTTTTCAGATAACTATTGGTCAGCTGCAAACATTTTTCTCTCCAGGATGTGTGTGCTCGCCCAATGTTTAGAATAAAAATGTGGTGCAATGGATCAGGGAATATAGTTTTTCACATAGTTGATTGCTTCAGCGTTAAAGCAGCATGCTAATATTGGTGGTAGCCTTTAACATGAACTTTGTTCTATAACTTCCAGGCTTCAAAAACTAATGAGGAGCAAAACTAAAGGGAAAAAATGTCTTCTGACAAGCTGGTGTTCAGCACCTTTTTAATGGATAACAGATTTCACCATCATCATGTATCACTTTGAATATATTATGACAAGCCATGCAGGCTAATAGAAAGCGTTGCCTACAAAAGACTAGTCATGGATATATTCAACGCATTTCTCCTAAATGTGCTTGAGGATTAATCAGTTACATGGGCATTCATATCATTTCCTACAAAGGGGCTACATGTATTATGAAAATAGGTCCAGGATCTTCCATTGCTTATTGTGCTCTTCAGTACTTTGCTATTCTTCTCTGTGTCTCCATAGCAAGCACTTTCTGATCGTTCACTACGTAACATGTAATATACTCCGTGAGCTTCTGTGACCTTACAAAGTGAAGCGTCTAAATGCCAGATTTCCAAGTGCTCAGCACTCACTATTTGAGCCAGATTTTCAAAAGAGACCAGTTCCCATTTAGGTACCTAAATAAGGGCCAGGTTGTCAAAAGTACTCTGCCCCCAACAACTCCCATTGTGACATTTTTGGCCAGACTTTCATAAGCTCTCCGCAGCCAATGGACACTGAAAGATTTTGGAAATCTGGCTACTTATTTTTGTGCCTGAATGGGAGCTGAGCTCTTTTGAAAGTCTGGCCCTAAGTGGCGTAGTGGGTCTGATGCACTTTCATTTCGACAACCCAGATCTAAATCCTTTCCACCTACTTGTTATTGGATTTTTGCCTTTTTCATTGGCCTGGTTGGCTGTTTTAGCTTGAGAGAGCTTGGAATGTCATTTGTAACACACCAAGTGGATCTCATGGTACATTGAGAGCAGGGTCATGAAAGAGTTGTAGATCTAAAACTTCAAAATGACAAGCCATAAGCTATTAAAAGATGCATGCGCACACTCACATGGAACAATAAAACAAAGGTTTACCAACAGAACTATATTAGATTGCTGAAACAATGACCACATGCACCTCTTGAGTGGACATGGTTGTTTCCCTAGTCTTCTATTCCTGAGCCTCCTTTTCCCATTAGGTTTATTCCTTCCATATCTGTGAATATCAGATTTAGGACTGCATCCCCCCTGTTTGTTATATTTTTACCTTTTAAGTCAATAAATGGCATAACACACATTTTGACAACATTTCTGAAGAACCTGATGCTGCCCTGCAAACTTCTCCCATCAAATCCATGGATTGCTGAAACCAGGAGCACTGACTCATTTGGGATTTTTTACTATGTGTTCCACTTCTCCAAGCAATGATTTGTCCTTCTCAGCCTCTTGATTAGCTCTATAACACACGCAGACTAAAATGAGCTTGATTTTGTCTCCACTACTTTTATCTGTAGTGTCTCATTAGCGTTGGGACCCTTGCCACGTCTCTTTAATTCATTATTTGAATAGGTATGTTTGACACATCAGCTGACTGCCCCCTCCTTTCTTCCATTTCCCACCTCTTTTCTAAAATAGTATAGCCACTTCTGTTGATACTCTAACACTGCAATTTCTTCCACTGCTACTAATAACAGAATTGTATTATGAAGCACCTTCCTGAAGAGGCAATTTGTATAAGGTAGTGGATACACATTAAAATAAGATAAAAACATAAATAACACCCTCTTAAAATTCAGGAAAATGACAACAAACCCGGGAGTTGACCAGCCAGGTGTCATTGTTGGGGGACCAAGAAGAAGAGGACATGGTATTCGCAAGATGGTTTCAGTAATCCCCTAGGTGGTGTCAGAATGACTTCTGTTGGGTTTATAAACATTTCTCCTCATACATTCTGAAATGGTATGTGCTATCTTCTGCTTCTAAGCATTGAGCAGGTTTTGGAGCTTTAAGCCCCCATTAGATCTTTGTCCTGTTCCAGGTAATGTAGCTTCTGATTCTTGAGGGTATGATCCCTTCTCTTATTTACCTATTTTTAATCCCTAAGGCCATTACCTAGTTTTGCTTTTTCTACATTCTACTGCACAAGTTGCTGCCTGTGTTCCTCAGCTTCCTAAGTAATTCTGAAGTGTTATTGTCCTCCTTGTGCCTTTCACCAGAGGAACCCAACATGCTTCACAAACATCTCAGACTCTTTTAAGCATTGTTTCGCCTGTCATGGAAATGCAGTCACCTCTGGAGCAGAATGCAGAAGCTACCTAACTGTGCACAGCTTCACTACTCAGCAATTAGGACAGGAAGTGAAGAATACCATACTCAACTGACACTGCGGTGTGGATGTCATTAAGTAAGCAGAATGTGCTCCCAATGTGGATTGGAATGGGGTGAGACAGTGCATTTAATGCCCCTACTCCTAAGGGAAAATGTCAGGGACTCTTAATGGCCACAGGTGAGTCAGATCTTGATTGTGCAGCTCCAAAGATGAATCCTCATTGACTGATTCCCTTTTCCCTACACTCAAAATTTTTATCCTCAGCAGATTATGTCAACCTGGCTGCATGTTTCTTCTTCCTCTTAGGTCACTAATACACAGAGTGAATCAAACTTGTCCCATTAGGGACAAGTCCCATAACTCTCTTCCAGCAATCTCTTTCCATTCTAACCTGCATCTACTGTACTAAGGGGCAACAAAGGGTCCAACAAAGGGTCCAGGACCCTTTGTTGCTTTTTACAGATACAGACTAACACAGCTACCCCTCTGATACTTGTACTAAGGGGTTTCATCACTTACCAATATAGGGTGACCAGATGGGAAGTATAAATATCGGGACAGTGAGGTGGCAAAATTTCCAGATGATACAAAATTACTAAAGATAGTTAAAATCCAGTAGGGCCATTCTTATGTTCTTATGTAAGAATGGCCATACTGGGTCAGACCAAAGGGAATGAACAGAACAGGTAATCATCAAGTGAGCCATCCCCTGTTGCCTATTCCCAACTTCTGGCAAACAGAGGTTAGGGACACCATCCCTGTCCATTCTGGCTAATAGCCATTTATGGCCCTATCCTCCATGGATTTTAGCTAGTTCTTTTTTGAACTCTGTTATAGTCTTGGCCTTCACAACATCCTCTGGCAAGGAGTTCCACAAGTTGACTGTGCGTTGTGTGACAAAATAATTCCTTTTGTTTGTTTTAAACCTGTGTCCTATTAATTTCATTTGGCGACCCCTAGTTCTTGTGTTATGAGGAGTAAATAACGCTTCCTTATTTACTTTCTCCTCACCAGTCATGATTTTATAGATCTCTATCATATCCCCCCTTAGTCGTCTCTTTTCCAAGCTGAAAAGTCCCAGTCTTATTAATCTCTCCTCATACGGCAGCTATTCCATACCCCTAATCATTTTTGTTGCCCTTTTCTGAACCTTTTCCAAGTCCAATATATCTTTTTTGAGATCCCCAAATTCTCCGTAGAAGAATTTATATAAGATGTTGGTCAAGATTAAAGATAGATGATAGATTTCAACTATCAGACTGTTTGGTGGAAAGAATACATTGAGTCCTATGTCTGTGGCCATTGTACATGACTATTGTCAAATATCATGGATTGGAAAATGGAATCTGGAAAGAGAGCAATTTTAAAATATTACATTTTGGAAACATCCTGACAAACGGCAACCCAAAAAAGCCACCACATTTTGCACTAGGTTTTTTCTAGGAAATACACGGCACTAAATTAGGATTCTTTAGAACTGGGGAAAAGGCACAGAGAGCTCTGTCTCTACAATGCATCTTCCCAGACACAGGTATAATCTGCTTTTCTGCACTGGGGAGTACAAGTGGGGTTTTCCAGCACTATCAGCATGTTGGCATGGCCTCACCCCGCCCATTCACCAGGATGGTTACACTGAGGAGGGTTTTGTACAGGTGAAACAAAAGGTGCCTTTCCCCATATTTGCACCGGGTTTACAAAGATATTATGACTTTCAATATTCTCTCCAGGCACATTTTCTTCACTGTGTATTTCTTCTCTCTACCCTGGCCAATTCTGACTCAGAACTGAGTCCTTGATGTTATGGATATTTATTATTGGAGAAACTGATGAGACTGTAATACCTGCGTGAACGAATGCCAGGCAGATACAACTGGCCTTAGTGCCTCCTCTTCTTGTTGGAGAAGACACTTAGTCTCCTCATTTTTTTTAAACACATTTGACTTTTCAGGAGTCCTCAAAATATGAGCAGCTATACCTCAGTGTCTCATCATTGCTCCAACATAAACCTCTTGAAACAGTTTCTTAAATATACTGAATAACTGCAAAAAGAGTAAGGCCCCAATCCAGCCAAGTACTTGGCCATGTGCATAACTTTAAACACACAAAGGAACCCCACTGACTTCATTCCCCAAGACTCTTGAGAAACATTTTCAGCTTGAATGGGAAATACAGCCGTAGAGCTGCAGCACCGAGAGCAATTTTTATTTGTGTTTAAGTTACAGAACAGACGTGGCTGGAGAGTTAGAGGTGAACAAGGGGAAAGCAAGAGCGACCACAAATGAGTTAGTGAAAACAGCACTGAAGTGAGAGCAGATGGAGTAAAGCATGGGGAGTGTGAGCAGGGAAAATATTACAAGACTGCAGGTCACGTTGGGTGAAACCAAATAGCAAAAGGCACTGGGAAAACACAGCCGATAAAGGGGACAGTTTGAAAAAAATTAAATGTTTTCCCGAGGAATGTGTGGGCCATGGAACCACAAACAAATAAAAGGCCCTGATAGGAATAAAGACTAATGTGGATGAACAAGATATGCAAAAAAGTACTGGGTCCCAGGAAAAGGCACATCTGAGAGCTGGAAGGCTGCAGAAACAAAAAAAGAATGTAAAGGCAGAGAACAGACAGGAGAATGTAGATATTTCAATGAAGACGTTAAGAAATCATGAGAATCAAGGGGCCGGTAAAAATCACTCCGGAGTATCTTAGAGATAGTGCAGGGGAATAGATTTCAGAGTAGCAGCCGTGTTAGGCTGTATCCGCAAAAAGAACAGGAGTACTTGTGGCGACTTAGAGACCTTGTTAGTCTCTAAGGTGCCACAAGTACTCCTGTTCTTTTTGCAGGGGAATAGTTTACTGTAGCAGTTCTTGCACTAAGACTGCTGGGCCCCTCTGGCCCACAGAGGTCTGGCATGTCCTGTGGTGCTGCAGGTTTTCTTTGCTGCTACCTGCTCCTGCAAGTGCCCAGGCTCTTCCTGGAAACCTGTCAAAATAACTGGAAAAAAAGAGGGAGAAGGAGTAGATCTAGCTGCTTTCCGCAGGAGTTCCTGCTACAGAAGAGAACTGTTATGATTGAATGTAGTGAAGTAGAATGCTAGAAGGCAAATTTGGGGCAAGGACCATTTTTTTTCTTCTCTGTTTGTCCAGCGCCTAGCACCATGGGGGACTGGTCCATGATTGGGGCTTCTAGGTGCTGCCACAATACAAATAATTAATAGCAATAATGACCATCTCTTGTAATTCTATTATCTTTTTTCAAAAATCAAGTTCCTTTTTAAAATATACTGTAGTTTTTTGTTGTTTAGTTTTTACATTCCAGTGCTTACAATACCCAGAAGGGATGAAAATAATATTTCTTTCCCCACTGGTTTTATCCCTTTCTCACTGGCAGATACTGATTTCTTTTCATTGTTTCTTCTGGAGCATAAATCAACATGATTCTGCCTTGTTGATTTCCTTGTTGTTTATCAGTAATAATGTCAGCACACTTCCTGCGGGTGGGTTTGTTCTGCCATAAGGATAAAGCTCCTCTGGGTAGGAGACAAAAGTTTTCTCCGGAGCTGGTCTGAAGCCTGTGGAACAAACTCCCACAGGAACTAAGGACCTTCACAAACCTTATCACCACTAAAGTACATTCTATTTATTCCTGATCACATGCATTACAACAGAACCTCAGAGTTATGAACACCAGAGTTACAAACTGACCAGTCAACCACACACCTCATTGGAACCAGAAATGCGCAATCAGGCAGCAGCAGAGACCAAAAAAAAAAAAAAAAAAAAAAAAGCAAATACAGTACATTACTGTGTTAAACATAAACTACTTTAAAAAAAAAGGAAAGTAGCATTTTTCTTCTGCATAGTAAAGTTTCAAAGCTGTATTAAGTCAATGTTCAGTTATAAACTTCTGAACGTTTTGTTCAGAGTTACGAACATTTCAGAGTTACAAACAACCTCCATTCCCCAACCTCCATAACTCTGAGGTTCTACTGTAGTCTATTTTATTGTAACTAGGCTCCTACACCATCCTCATCACTATGGTATCTGAGCACCTCCTAGTTGTACATTAAGCACAGTGGCTAACATCAGAGGTTTGTTCTCTCTCTTCCTCCAAGGGGATAGTTGTGTGTGCAGGGTACTGTTTTGGGAAGCTTCATATGCAAGGCACACTTCTTTGACTTTACCTTCTCTCACATAAACTCAGAGCAGCACAGCCACTGAAAAACAAAACCCTATTAAAACAAAACCTTCTGGGCGCCACTCTAGAAGGACTCCGTATTCTTCATAATTTTTTTGTCTATAAGAAGAACTGATGACCAGCCAGTGGAGTAGATTGTGGAAGGGTGCATGATGGGCTCCACCTTTTTTATATGTGTAAAAGGGCAGGTGGCAGCATTCTGCACATGCTAGTTTGAAGTTTTACAAGTGCAATTCTTTTTCCTATACAACTTCCATCAAGTGAAATGTTCATGCAATGCCCACCCTTAATTATTAAATTGTGTTAAAACATAAGTGTTGTCTTTTTTAACATGCCTTCCCCACATAGACACAGAGTCACATAATAAAAAGAAATGCAACCTTTCCATGAACACATTTCAGAAACCTTCTTTTGTTCCCCCTTTTTCCGTAAAACACACACGCGCGCGCGCACACACACACACACACACACACACACACACACACACACACACACACAGGATTTTATTTTTTTTAATTTAGCTTTTGCCATGAATTGGAATTTGTTTTTTCTTCTGCAGAGCAGTAACACTGTTATGACTGAAAAGCTGAAGGGTCCAATTAACCACTCCTGTGATGTTGTTTGTGAAGCAATTAGAAGAACTGACAGAGTGTGATTAAAAACAAGAAGTTATCACTTTTTTTTTCTTAAAGCAGGAGGACAACTGTTTACAGACGAATACCCGCTGAATCTACAATGGGAATAATTTCCTTACCAGCTATGTAATCACCTCCACTTCATTACTAGCTGAATGTATATAGCCCTATAGTTTTTGCGCATGAATTAACACTCGTAGCTAATAGCAGTCAACTCACAAATGGACTATTACTTTTTATAGCCTTTTAGCGGAGTCAGCCTAATGGAGCAAAACTGTTAACAAATTAAGATACATTTGACAGGGCCTCAAGCAGGAATCATAACCCAAGAGTCACCATTTGAGACTCAAACACATAGATCTTTTCCTGTGAGTGGTGGCAAGTATTTAACCACAACACAACAAGCCAGTCAAGACCACAGTTTTCTATTGCTCACTGTCAGATTCTCAGGGCAAGGGACCTACCTCTTTCTATGTTTGAAAAGTGCCTGGCACATCTGGTGTGCTACCCAACACAAATAATAATAATAATAATTAATAAATCATTAATAACACAGCCATATTTGTCCACTAAAAGTCCTGAATGCTATTGTAACTGTATTAGGTATCCCATTGTCATCTGGGTACCACAATCCTTCCAATCTGTTCTGGCTGCTCTCTAAAACTATGGTGATTTACTGCCTATCTGAGCAGGAAATAAACTAGCAATTATTATATTAATTGGTCAAAACGTTCAAAATTATGAGCTTCAAGTTACGGACCGAAATCTCTAATTAGGCACTTAAATAAAAATGGCCTGGTTTTCAGAGGTGATGAACTCCTACCCACCTCAATGGGAGCTGTGGATGATCATATGTAAATCTCTTTCTCTGGTAGCTCAGTACCAACCTGCTCACTATTGTTGCCTAGACCTGCTGCAGAAGTTGGGTGGATGTGAGGTCCAGAAATGTTTCAATCTGCTAAAGTGGAATTCATTCACAGTGTTGCCGTTTAAATGGGGTTTCAGGGCCACAGACTGCAAAAAAGGTCAGAATGACGTTAGTAAAGACAGTGGTAAGTCTGTGAGGCAAAAGGAGAATCTGCTGTGGTGTGCAATACCCAACCTAGTCCTTCAGGCACTCCTGCTGCCAGTCCAGCCAGTGCTCCATTTCTTAGGAATATCATGGAATAGGGAAAAGTCATTCTTTTTTCATATCAAACCCCCTCTCCAAAAAAACCTTCCAGGATCTTTTATAACTCGTTCATTGTAGTGAAATGGTCAGTTTAGGAATCTCTCATCTGACACTGGTACCTTCTTTCTCCTCATCTTTCTTAAGCTCAGTGCTGCATTTGATAACGAACAGCCATGATCTTTGTCTCCAGTTGTCCAACACAGGCTGTATCTTACTGTTGTGACTTTGCGCCTTTCTAGCCAACTCCTCTTTAGTTATGTTGACTGAACTCTTCTCCCGTAACACACTACTCCTTCACCCCACTGTCTATGCTATCACTCAGATTCAGTCCTTCACCTCCCTTTTTTGTGCCACCACCTTCCTGCGTGCCATATTCATTACCAATCTATGAAGTCCAAGTTTATATACATTTCCCTGCTTTGTTCTCCTTCCCCCCCCCCGCCACTTTCTGCCTCAAATCATCAACTCCCAGCTTTGCCATAACTTCATTCAGCTCCATACCAGGGATCCTAAAATGATAACTGACTAATATCTCATGATATCCTACACTACAACTCTGCTGACGTTACATTTTTCCCACAGATGCAAAATCTGTCCACATCAAGGGGCTCTTAAGAGGGCTTTAGTTATAATTCTAATGACCCCGCCATTCTGTTATGATTGTAACTATCCAGAGCCAACAGAACTCCTTGATCCCTCTTAGGCATCTGTTGAAATGTAATATGATACAGGGGCAGAACAATTTAGGCTCATTTAATCCCCTGCTTTACACCCGCTAGCAATATGTATTGGCCCATTAGAGTATCGTGCATCAAAAGCTCAATTTACTTGTATACAATGGGAATAATGTCAAAAGAACACCGTATAAAACCCATGCAGAAAAAGCACCACATATGTACAAAAAGGAAAGCTTGAAGCTAACATTAAAAATACCACAACACTGTGAAAAGTAACTTCTTGGCTAAGGAGTACAGCTAGAGAGACTACTGTGATGTATCACAGTAAAGAGGTCTGTGGCAAGCAGACTATGCATTGAAGTGCTCTGAATCTCCTAGCAAGTAGTCTTTGGGCAGTATCTGGACTCCACTCCACCTCGGGAATTCCCAGAGAACTTTGCACTACCAATAAGCCTCTGCTGTTTACTGAGTCACCTCATGCCGTGGCTGATGTTCACTGATCCAATCCAATGTAGGGCTCCTACAAGAATGTCTTACATTCGACAGTGCACATAAGAATCCGGCCAGCAGATACAAATGACAAATTGCATAAAGAATTAGCTGTTTCCAACACACAAAGCCAAATGGGCGTCTTGCTGCTCAGAATATTTCAGTAAGTGAAGCATGAAACCAACTGTTCACTTTAGCTAAACTGTTCACTTAAGCTCGGATGATTAAACTTTCACCAGCAGCTGAAGTATCCTGCAGCCTTAACAGGGATACGAACACATTAACGTTTCACTGGCTTCACCTTTAATGAGCAATTTGCCCTATAGTCTTAAACCATTAACATTCTTAGGAACTGAAAAGGTTCCAGTCTCAGAGTGGCTGGCAGATTTCAAATGTTTTCCAGTCTTAAAGAGCCCCCCTCATTGCCCCTTCCATGACAAAAAATAATAAAAAGGGAGGGGGAAAATAAAACCCCTCCGATTTTCCTAACGTGAGTGAACTTTCAAGGTATGGCTCAGATTTTGTGACTAGAGTTCACTTTTAATGAGATGAAAGATTGAGAGGAAGGATGGTCCAGGGGTTAGGGAGCTGGCCGGGTGTGTGTGTGTCAGGAAACCCAGGGTCAGTTCCCTGCACCTCAGTGGACTTCCTGTGTGTGACCCCAGGCAAGCCACTTAGTTTCTGTGGCCCAGATCCTTGAAGGTGTTTAGATGCCTAACTTCCATTGATCTCAATACCTAAATAGCCTTGAGCATCTAGGCCTTAGCCTCTCCTGTGGCTCAGCTCCTTCTCTGTAAAATGGAAATAAAGGGACTTCCCTTCCTCACCACCGGTGGGTGTTGTGAAGGTAAATACATTAACAGTTGTGACTGTGAGGGGCTCAGATACTACAGTCATGGGGGCCTAAAATACTCAAAGGAAGAAAATGTAGCTAGGGTCACAAGTCTGGCCCCAGCACGCTCCTCAGAGCAGCCAGCGTGTACTAGCTGAAAGAGGACAGTGATAGGAGCAATAATTTCACAAGTTGGCCATTACCTTTAAAAACTCTCAAGTGTGGCTTGTTAGGTCATTATTAGCCTGTGCTAATATTTCACATCACGCTGCCCACTCCCAGCTATCCGGCTTATGTGATTTACGTGGTATTTCATTTGTAAAGTTTTATTTTTAACCAGCTGGTTATATAAATGTATCCATTGTTGTCAGGCTGAGCTAATTGGCTGGTGAGCAGGACTACGCTGGCTTGGGTGGTTTGGTTAATGGGCAGAGGGAGGGTTTGGAATAGCAGGGCATTGTGTTGACTCACTCCTGTGTGAGACATGAGCCAATCTTTAAAGTTTTCAGGGGTGCTTTCTCACCTTCAGTTGGTGGTTGCCATTTCTATGTGTTTCCTGCGGTGTGGTGGTTTCTTCCTGTTTTACTTTGATACTTGTTATATTAGTGACCGTATTTCGCTCTACAAAGCCCTGTGTAGTTTGGGCCCTGACTTTATTAGCAACCACTGTCCCGATTCTGCTGTCACTCACACAGCTGACAAGCAGGACTCTAAGCAGGAGGAGTTCTCATCTGGCTCTGCACACACTGGATATGGTCCAAACTTGACAGTGGGCTTGCCTTTAAGGTTAGCTCATATGACAGCCACAAAACACAAACCTCAGCCTTAGGTGACTCCAGTGACGATTGCTTCACCACAGACTACACAGCAGTTAAAACACCAGTATCCATCTATGCCCTGACTATATTAGCACTCCCACTGCTGTCATTGGTGGAGCTGCACCTGTGGGAGAGAAACAGTGGGAGAGTTTAAGATCGATGCTGGAGTAGACAAAGCCTTATCTGCCTAGACTGTAGCTAACTGAAAACCCCTGATCTAAACTCAGAGTGACTTGAGATGTCTATCCTATGATCAAGCCCTTGACAGAATGGAAGAACCCTACATTCCCATGCAAGGGCCTAGAATCTATTACAAGCAGCAACTCTACTGAAGCCAATAGAGTTGCATCAGTGTAAAACCAGAATATGGGAGGTTGCCACCTTAAGAGGGAAGATTACCTGAGATGCACTTGCTGCAGTTCTCAGACTTGAAAGGCTGGTGGGCTGCAGGAGGGCATTCTCCATAGGTGGCCTTCCTCTCTGGAATTTTCTTCCCACATTGGTCAAGTTTGTGGACCTTCAGGGTTCACTGCAAGGTCTGTCTATTCTCTTCGAGTTTTGTCCTGGGTGGTATGTGGAGGGTTTTTTGGGGTGGGGGAGGGGTTTATCTTGAGGAATTTCTTTCACGTGCCACATAGTCACTTCAGCTATGTTTCAGTCTTAAATTGACCTATGTTTCAAGGAAATAAAAGACAACGGTACAATAAATTCAGGACAAAGCTTATTTATATGGGGCCCTTAAACTGTTTTATTTGTAGTAGTGAATTACAGGGCAAAGTGCATCCTCAAGGCAGGACATGGGATTAGGTACCAACATGCCTGAAAATAAGGTCTGGAGAGGAGTGAAAGACATGGAGGCTTCCAGAATGCCAGACAGTGTTGTTCTGGGCTGGGGATAGGATACCTGTGGTGTGGCTTGCCTGCCTCTTGGCATGAGTGGGGTTCCGGGCTCTGTGGGGCCGAGCTGCTGCTGCCTGCTCAGGAATGGTTCATTTCAAAAAGTCCTGTTACTTTTCTCTCGCTCTTTTTTTTTTTTTTCTTCTCAAAAACAGCATGTTACGCACCAGCATGGATTTCATGTCACTTTATTTTTTAGGATTTTTCTGTTTGTTGTCAGTGTGAGGGGGAGGGAAATTTATTGAAGGAGGAAAGAGAGAGGCTGCCTGTCTGAGAGCATGAAAAGTCTCTGACACAGGGTCAGGTTCTTTTTGTCGTCCATCTTGAACTACATATCTTATAGCGCGGCTAAGCCGTGGAATCTAATAACTATCTCCAGGTATCTGAAGAATATAAACTTCAAGGAGAAAGAGTTCTGTAAGATGGCCCAAGGGAATACAACTCCGAGGAATGAAATGAAACTTGGTAAAGGAAAATTAGGCGGGATATCAGGCAGGACTGTTACATTGAGGAAGAGACTCGCAAGGGATAAAGTGGACTCCCACTATGTAATTTAAAACGTAATCAGTCACAACATTCATGAAAATTCAGCAGGTGGAGTTCGACGAGTCATTCATAACATGCAATTTATTAGGCTCTTTATTCGGCCTCTTTTTCTTGCAACTCTAACACCTCTAGTTCCAGCACCTGTGGCTTGGGCTGTTGGTCTGTCACAATTTATTACAAATATTTGGTATTCAAAATTCAAGCTGTTTGAATTAAACAATTCAGTCACATGTTACTGGGCTGAACCGGGAGCAAATTTTTCAGTAGTGCCTAAGTGACTGAGGAGCCTCTGTTCCATTATGCTCCTCAGTGCCGAAGTTGCTTTTTGAGTCCCCTTGAGCACTTTTAAAACATTTACCTGGGGTGAGTGTAACTCTTAGAATCAGGATACTGGTGCAAAGACTCATGACTCAATTTGCAATTTTCATTCCTTGAATATTCTACAATATCCCCATAAAATATTTTAGCACACTGTCACCACTTAGTGAATAACAAGTAATAATGAAACTGGTTTTTGGAGTGAACACTCTTGCCAGTGAATTCATTTGTTTGGATTTTTGCAGGAGGCAAACACAAGGAGAATGAGCACAGGCTGATATTCAGAATTCAAATAAATAGTATTTTTTTCTTCAGTTTTTATCCATTTTTAAGTATCAGGAGTGCACTGACTGAGGCCCTCAGCAAAGCACATAAGCACATGCTTAACTCCCATTGACTGCAACAGGGCTTAAGAATGTACCTAAAGTTCAGCATGTTCTTAGTAGTGATGGACAAGATGAGGTGGTCTTCCATCTCTAACTTCTGTGATTTGGGGATTTAGTTACCTATTTATTTGATTTAAATAATAAATAAAATATTTAAATAATATGTATTTAAAACCAAGTTAGCATCACTTCTTCAAACTTCAGCAAGTTTAGCTGAGAAGCCATTTGCATCCTGAGGAAAGTTTAGGTCACTTGTTTCATCCAATCTAGTTTGTGGGTCCCTAATTGTAACTGTACCCTGAATTTTTTTGTTGGAAACCTCTCAGCATGAGCCAACTGGGATGAGCACTCTCTGAGCACAGACAGTGTAGTATATATCCAATGCATATTTGCATTAAAAGTTCGTAAGCAAGGTTGATTTTTGTGGAAAACGTATTTGGTGTTTGTGTTTTACTGATCTTTAGAGATTGAAGGTGAGCACAAAGGGGCCACATGTAACAGGACAATAAATCTGGAATCTGCTAGATTTCATAAATGTGGCACACAATGTTTCCCTTCCTGTAGTTGAGAAAATATTGATTTGATCCTTGTTAGGTGATGAATGCCCACAAAATAAAACCCTTTTTCTGGAATGATGACCAGGGGCAGATTAAAGCAGCTAGGAAAGAAATCAGCAAGTATTTATCAAAGGCCTCTAAGGCAGTGCAAACTATAGTGAGTTCAAAAGCAAGAGACTTTTAGTCTTCATACAACTGACAGGGTCATAACGTTTCAAGAATTCCAAGAATCCATGTGGCTGTTCCATTAAACACCCCTGATTAGTGAACGTGCTGATAAACTCCAAGAGTCAGAGGTCAACATTGTGAAGTGAAGGTACCCCAGGTATCTGAAAGTGTCTTCAGAATTCGTACTTCTCTTGTTCAGTTAACCCTTCCTTCACTTTACAAACTGCTGCTGGAAATGCAAAAAAGAGAGAAAGAAACCATCTTTCAAATAATAGTTTCAACAGCATTCTGTGTTAGTATGGAGGGTTCTTTTGAAAGCTATGCAAAAGTGACCTAAGAGCATCACCTTGAAATTGATTTGGGTTGCTAATTGTTTTGTTTTTTTTATTTCAGACGCATGCTAATGCAACAGATTGAAGAACTAATAAACATGTTAAATACTGCATTTACCCTCCCCAGCTCATCCAACCTCCCGATCACCCCCTCTGTGTCCCTCCCCTCACATACCCCATCACATACCTCAGATGATAAAATTATGGCAGCAGCCCATCCATTTAACCTATCAAATTGCAAACTGAAATGGAATTTCAAAATACCTGACTGGGAGCAGTCACACAGCTCTGCCAACAAATGAAGCTCTCTGCTTTGTTAACAGTTTTACTGTAGTAGCTACTCTTGCGAAGTGACTGTAATAAACAACAACCTACAAATGAGCTTGAAATGATTGGTAAGACCAGAGAATCACAGTTGCATGTAAGTGATATTTGCTCCTGTATAACATAGACATACTTACCAAAGGCTAGCAGACGCCATGGCTTTCTTAGTGCAAGTGTTAGATTTTAACTATTCTCAGGCCATATCAATATTAGAAAGTTGTACAGGTAGTATTTGTGCCAACATACCACTGCTGACATTGCAATTTCACTAGCGCTCATTCACGCTTGGCTAACCTTTCCTGGTGCAGCGTATGCTCACAGACTAGTGAGTTGTTGTACTGGCAAAAGACACATTGCACTGTAGGTAGGCATCACAGTCCCCGTGCCACCATCCAGTGAACTGCCTGTGGAACTTTTTGCAGTGCATTGTGGAATACCAGTGGTCCTCCCAGGGGATTATGGGAGTGTGGGGTGAAGCTCCCACAATTTCCTCTGTTCCAGCCCATAATCTTATCTTTCATGCCATTTTTTTAAATTCCTACAGGTCCCTCTGGTCTGTCCCATAATTTACTACTGTTTTTCACAACAATTTTCAGTCTCAGAACATACAACACTTCAAACTACATTGTGTTTTTGACCATCTGGAGGGTAAAAAAGTTCATTTCTTGCTCAGTTTAGGACCTTGGCTTATCTTACCAAGAAGTTTCTGTCAAAGGAAATGTCAGAGAATGTGGGAAAACACAAATGGAGGAGGGAAAAGCCATCTCGGAGACAAGCAATGTCCTGTAATGGCTATAATGATTTTGAAAAACACAAGGTCGCAGATAATTAGGAACCTAATTCTCCTTTGAAAGAATCTGTCAAGCTGCTTCCCTAGCTCAAAATAATTGCTGATTGACGTTATTGCTGTGCTAACAAATTCATTGAAGATAATATCTATGTAGGTTGTACTGCCCATGCTAACCAGATGAAGTTCAGTAATTACTGCCTTGCCTTGAAGTAAGACCAAATGAAGATTTCCATTATTCTTCTAACAAAATAGTTCTAACAGGGCTTGATTTTCAGAGGTGCTGAATGACTACAACTTCCAGTGAAGTCAAGCTGTGGTGCAGGTGCTCAGCTCCTCTTAAAATCAGGCCCATGATTGTTTATGCCGGATATATCCATGTGGCCAGGTGCTTTGCGGGGCTACGTCGGAGGCTGAGTTCATTTACTGAGAAAGTGAAAGAAATGATTGTCATGCAAATGAAATATTAAAAGAGGAGGAAACAGGCAAAGAGTAAAATTAATTTGTTCCGTGTTCTGGTCACAGTTGGCTGGTTACTATGACAGTATGTATTGTTTCTTTAAAACTCTACCGAGACGCCAGGTAGGAGCGGGGCTGGTGAAGGTTTTAACACAAGCTTTGCAGTAAAAGAGAGAATAAGATGGTGGGTCTGATTCTCCATCCATTGCCTGACACCCTGGGTAGTCATTTATACCTGTGCAAGGAGGATGTAAAATACTGTCACTCTTATCTGGTAGGATTTTACACCCACTTTGCACTGGTGTCAATGGCTATACATCCACATTGGGGCCAGTAACTTTGGGGATAATATTATTTTTCCTTATTCTATGAAAGTTTTTTCTTCAGTGAAAAAAGTGACCCTTTCTGTTATCTGTCACCATTGCCACTTGGCACTTACAGTCCAACCTCCAACACCGTTTTGGTGTGGTCCACAAATGGGATCACAATTCAGTTTACATCTAAAAAAGCACCTGGCAAAGAAATAATATTTAAAACATCAGCACAGGCAAGAGAGAGTGGCTTGTTTCTTAGTTCATGGGGTCAAAATAGTATCTGGCAATGGTAGAAATGGATTGGGCTACTATTAGTAAGAAGTTCACTGCTTGCAACATGATAGGTGTTTCCCTGTTGTGACAGAAGCAGCTGCACAGACTTGAACGGCTTGAGAACCACTGGAGTTGGATAAGAAAGCTACATTGTCAAAGCAGTAAAGAAGTAAATTGTTGTATACTAGTTACACTTGGAATAGAAGGATACTCTAAAGGTGGGGAGAGGGGTGGGTGGAGATGAATGTCTATTGTGGATTACAGCAAAGAAGTTTTATAATATTTGAAGCAAGTGGCTCAAAAGGAGAGAAAGTGAAACAGCAACTCCCTGACCAGGTTGAATCAGAGGGTAAGGATTGAGGAGCAGAGGAAGTAGGGTATAAAAGAAGGGTGCCTCGGATCCAGAGAGAGTTTGGAAAACCAGGAGGATAATAGTGAAACGAATTCTGAGAGAAGAATTCATGCATCTGAAGAAGTGAGGTTTTTACCCACGAAAGCTTATGCCCAAATAAATCTGTTAGTCTTTAAGGTGCCACCAGGCTCCTTGTTGAATTCTGAGAGAGTAATACTTTGCTAGATAGTAATGTACCATCCTTTCCTAATGATTTCTGAGCATTTGATAAGCTATAGACAACACCGCTGAAATACAGCCAGCTCTGGGGTGGAGTGCAATAGCATAACAGTGCGTGTGTGCACGCACATGGATGGAGGTGGATTTTGACCAAAGAGGCAACAAAACACGTTTACTCTTATGAAAAGTACCATGGAATATATAATGTTAGTGCAGAGCAGACAGGACCTCAGTTTCGAAGGTCTCATTCAAAACAGCCATTCAGCATAAACTATATAGATCTCACTGTTCCTTCCTAAGAAAGATGAAAGGATGAGAAGATCCTGCTGGAATTGGATACTGTGGTTGTAAGCAGTCTAACAATTTCAAGTCTGGTGCTTTGGCCACTAAGCCATCCCTTCCACCTGGATGGGATCCCAGCAGATGTGATGGAAGATGGGGGTGATATGGCTCTTGGTGGAGTGAGGGAGCAGCTTAGCTGCAGTATGTTGGACACCTGAAACTTAGCGTTGGCTATAGGAAGACCATAGAGGAAGGGGTTTGCAATAATCAAGGGAAGAGCTAATGAAAGCATAGCTAAGGAGTACAGCAGAAGCAGGGTCTCTTTAAGGATGACATCTGGCCATGTCTGGAGTGAGAGGCAAGCTTAAAGCCAAGGGAGGGATGGGAAGCTAACATTGTATGCAGGTTTTTTTTGTTAGGACATTGGACCAAATCCTCAACTGGTGTATATTGGTGTAGCTCCACTGAAGTCACCAGTTGACACCAGCTGAGGATTTAGCCTATTAATTTAACACAGACATTTTAAATACAAGGTTTGTTCCAAAACAATCAAACAAACAAAAAATTGTTTCCCAAACCAGCTAAGATTGCTAAGTGACAGCCCAAAGTTATCATACTCATAATTTATAGAATCCAAGCCTTTAAAAGCAAGGAAATGAATCATTAGGGTCATAATAAAACTTGTGCAAGCCACATAAGAAACAAACATATTTTCTTAAGTATAAAGAAGTATGTATTTCATCACACTACAATCTTAACTTTGACCGATGGATACTTTTAATGTATTCTTTTTCTCTTGAATTCAGTATCTAATTTTTTTCTTTTAATGAATACTGTTAAATTGGAAATATCAGTTAATATATTTATCAATTAAAACTGGAAATTTTTTTGTGATGTATTTATATTGATTACGTACAGTAGATGGAATTTACTAGGAAATGTATAACATTGATTTATGGTGACACTGTATGTGGACTTGCATTTGAGGCTACTTACTATAAGAACACCATTCCTTATGCTTCTTGATTTATAGACTCATAGACTTTAAGGTCAGAAGGGACCATTATGATCGTCTAGTCTGACCTCCTGCATAACGCAGGCCACAGAATCTCACCCACCCACTCCTGTAATAAACCCCTAACCTACGTCTGAGCTATTGAAGTCCTCAAATCATGGTTTAAAGACTTCAAGGTGCAGAGAATCCTCCAGCAAATGACCCATGCCCTACGCTGCAGAGGAAGGCGAAAACCCCCCAGGGCCTCTGCCAATCTGCCCTGGAGGAAAATTCCTTCCCGACCCCAAATATGGTGATCAGCTAAACCCTGAGCATGTGGGCAAGACTCACCAGCCAGACACCCAGAAAAGAATTCCCTGTAGTAACTCAGATCCCATCGAATCATAGGCCATTGGGCATATTTACTGCTAATAGTCAAAGATCAATTAATTGCCAAAATTAGGCTATCCCATCTTACCATCCCCTCCATAAACTTATCAAGCTTAGTCTTGAAGCCAGACATGTCTTTTGCCCCCACTGCTCCCCTTGGAAGGCTGTTCCAGAACTTCACTCCTCTGATGGTTAGAAACCTTCATCTAATTTCAAGTCCAAACTTCCTGATGGCCAGTTTATATCCATTTGGTCTTGTGTCCACATTGATACTGAGCTTAAATAATTCTTCTCCCTCCCTGGTATTTATCCCTCTAATATATTTGTAGAGAGCAGTCATATCTCCCCTCAGCCTTCTTTTGGTTAGGCTAAACAAGCCAAGCTCTTTGAGTCTCCTTTCATAATACAGGTTTTCCATTCCTTGGATCACCCTTGTAGCCCTTCTCTATACCTGTTCCAGTTTGAATTCATCCTTCTTAAATATGGGAGACCAGAACTGCACACAGTATTCCAGATGAGGTCTCACCAGTGCCTTGTATAACGATACTAACACCTCCTTATCTCTACTGGAAATACCTCGCCTGATGCATCCCAAGACCCCATTAGCTTTTTTCACAGCCATATCACATTGGCGGCTCATAGTCATCCTATGATCAACCAATACTCCGAGGTCCTTCTCCTCCTCTGTTACTTCCAACTGATGAGCTTATAACAAAAATTCTTGTTATTAATTCCTAAATGCATGACCTGGCACTTTTCATTATTAAATTTCATCCTATTACTATTACTCCAGTTTACAAGGTCATCCAGATGGTCCTGTATGATATCCCAGTCCTTCTCTGTATTGGCAATACCTCCCAGCTTTGTATCATCCTCAAACTTTATTAACACACTCCCACTTTTTGTGCCAAGGTCAGTAATAAAAAGATTAAATAAGATTGGTCCCAAAACCGATCCCTGAGGAACGCCTCTAGTAACCTCCCTCCAACCTGACAATTCACCTTTCAGTATGACCTGTTGTAGTCTCCCCTTTAACCAGTTCCTTATCCACCTTTCAATTTTCATATTGATCCCCATCTTTTTCAATTTAACTAATAATTCCCCATGTGGAATTGTATCAAATGCCTTACTGAAATCAAGGTAAATTAGATCCACTGCGTTTCCTTTGTCAAAAAAATCTGTTACCTTCTCAAAGAAGGAGATCAGGTTGGTTTGGCACAATCTACCTTTTGTAAAACCATGTTGTATTTTGTCCCATTTACCATTGATCTCAATGTCCTTAACTACTTTCTCCTTCAATTTTTTTCCCCAAAACCTTGCATACTACAGATGTCAAACTAACAGGCCTATAGTTACCTGGATCACTTTTTTTTCCTTTCTTAAAAATAGGAACTATGTTAGCAATTCTCCAGTCATATGGTACAACCTCTGAGTTTACAGATTCATTAAAAATTCTTGCTAATGGGCTTGCAATTTCATGTGCCAGTTCCTTTAATATTCTTGGATGAAGATTATCTGGGCCCCCCGATTTAGTCCCATTAAGCTGTTCGAGTTTGGCTTCCACCTCCGATGTGGTAATATCTACCTCCATATCCTCATTCCCATTTGTCATCCTGCCATTATTCATAAGCTTCTCATTAGCCTCATTAAAGACTGAGGCAAAGTATTTGTTTAGATATTGGGCCATGCCTAGATTAACCTTAACCTCCACTCCATCCTCAGTGTTTAGCAGTCCCACTTCTTCTTTCTTTGTTTTCTTCTTATTTATATAGCTATAGAACCTTTTACTATTGGTTTTAATTCTCTTTGCAAGGTCCAACTCTACATGACTTTTGGCCTTTCTCACTTTATCCCTACATGTTCTGACCTCAATAAGGTAGCTTTCCTTGCTGATCACTCCCATCTTCCACTCCTTGTAGGCTTTGTGCTTTTTCTTAATCAGCTCTCTGAGATGCTTGCTCATCCAGCTTGGTCTACAACTCCTGCCTATGAATTTTTTCCCCTTTCTTGGTATGCAGGCTTCTGATAGTTTCTGCAACTTTGACTTGAAGTAATTCCAGGCCTCCTCCGCCTTTAGATTCACAAGTTCTTCAGTCCAATCCACTTCCCTAACTAATTTCCTTCATTTTTTAAAGTTAGCCCTTTTGAAATCAAAAACCCTAGTCACAAATCTATTTTTGTTTATCCTTCCATTTAGTTTGAACTGAATTAGCTCATGATCACTCGAACCAAGGTTGTTCCCTACAACCATTTCTTCTATGAGGTCTTCACTACTCACGAAAACCAAATCTAAAATGGTATCCCCTCTTGTTGGTTCAGCGACTACTTGGTGAAGGAATCCATCAGCTATCGCATCCAGGAATATCTGAGCCCTATTATTATTACTAGCACTTGTCCTCCAGTCTATATCTGGGAAGTTAAAGTCTCCCATGAACACACAATTCCCATTAGTATTTACTTCATTAAAAACATTAAAGAGGTCTCTATCCATATCCGAATCGGATCCCGGTGGTCTGTAGCACACCCCAAGCACTATCTCAGGGGAGGATCTAGTAGCTTTCTTCCCCAATGTGATTTTTGCCCAGACAGACTCTGTCTTATCCATTCCATCACTTCTTATTTCTTTACAGTCTACCTCATCACTGATATACAATGCTATTCTACCACCTTTGCCTTTATTTCTGTCTTTCCTAAACAGCACATACCCTTCAATACCTGTACTCCAGTCATGACTACTATTCCACCATGTTTCTGTTATCCCTATAATATCTGGTTTCACTTTCTGCACCAGTAACTCTAATTCCTCCATTTTGTTACCTAGGCTCCTCGCATTGGTGTACAAACATCTTAATTTTTGCTGTTTGCTTCTCTCACATTCTTTACCCGATTAGGCACAGGCATTCTACCACCAGTATCACCTATTAGACTGATATCTACACTACTCTTCCTCCTTATGTCCATTCTCCTACCCGTGGCTGTATCCTTTCTTACTTCATTTTCTTCCCTCTCAATGTTAAAATCCAGCGTGGAAATTACCTGGACATCTCCCAACCATCTCCCCCAAATTCCTAGTTTAAAGCTCTCTTAATCAGCTATGCCAGCCTCCATCCTAGAAGTCTATTTCCCGCCCTACTCAGGTGGAGTCCATCCTGAGAGAACAGTCCTCTGTCCATGAATGCCTCCCAGTGGCCATACATCCTAAAGCCCTCCTTATAGCATCACTGCCTGAGCCATCTGTTGATCATCATAAACTTGTCACACCTTTGTTGCCCTTCTCTAGGAACAGGCAGAATCCCACTGAAGATCACCTGAGCCTCAATTTCCTTAAGCATCTTCCCCAGCCTGGCACAGTCTCCCTTGATACGTTCCAGCGAGACTCTAGCCATATCATTTGTTCCCAAATGAATGACAATCAGTGGATTGTTTCCTGCTCCCTTAGGATCCTCTTCAGCCTTCGGTCCACATCCCGTATCTTAGTACCCAGCAGACAGCACACCCTTCTGATCTCTGGATCAGCTCTGGTTACAGGCCTATCTATTTTTCTCAGTAAGGAGTCCCCAGTCATGTACACCTGCCTTTTCCTGGTGATGGTGCAATTCTCTGGTCTATCCCCTGTTCCCTCTGGCTGCAAATCCTCTCAATTCCTATTCTCCCTTGCAATCCTTTGTAACCCATCCTGTATCCTCCTGGGGCTCATATTTGGTGTTATCTCCATTGACTCTTCCCCTCTTCCTATAGAACTAGCTGCTCTTCTCTTCTTCCTTGCCTCCCACCTTCAGTGACCACTTGCTGTGCCCCTTCTTCATTTTCCAACTCCACAAACCTGTTCCTGAGCTCTATTTTCTCCTTCACTAGCCCATCTTTTCCTCTGCCTGGTTCTCTTAGTCACATGCTTCCACTGTCCACTTTCCTCACCCAGCAGTCTCCCCTCAGAGTTCTTTGGTCCTGCTTCCATCTGCAAGTCTGAGCTTTTCCCTTCAGACTCCTCATGTCTTTGCTCCATCATCTGCTCGAACCCCCTTCTAAACTCAACCAGAGTTTCCACCTGCATCTCCAATCCTCGGATCTTTTCTTCCATCAGCTCTACCAGGCAGCACTTCATGCAGACAAAACTCTTTTCAGGTACCCCCTCCAGGATCATGTACAGGGTCTCTCTCCAGCTGCTGTTATTTACTCTGTAATTGTATTATTTACTGTAACTCCTTTGGAAATAGATTGTATGGAAGATGATAAACAAATTAAGTTGCACTGTATATTGTCCTATGACTGTCCAAACATCAAACAAAATGGAGACAGCATACTTATTCAGTTTTTCTTCCATACTTGTGAGCCTGTTTCTCCTTTACACTACAGCCCTTTTACATCTCTCTGGCAGTGTAAAGGGACCTTGTAGTGTGTGTAAATGTAATTAATATAATGAGAATCAGGCCCTTATGTCTCCAGGTTCTTGCCTTCCTCATGTTCTTTCCCATTAACTTTATTCTAGCCCTTTTTTGTCCTCAAACAGTATTGCTGTCTACCACACATGTATACAGGATTGGATGTATATAGGATTTGCAGCCTGGATGTCTTCTGGCATAGAAGCTTGTTTACCTGATAACTTTTTTCTCTTCCCCTGGATAAAGGGCTAAGAATCTGAGAGAAAAGTATAAGCAAGATCCATCAAGTTGATTATCCTGTTTGGTTTGGGTTTTTTTTCCCCTAGCAGCTAATAATATACTGTCCCTGTCCTAGTCTGAGCACGACAATCACTATTCAAAGGTTTTTTTATTTTGTAGAATGGAAGCTGACTATAATTTTTATCATACCTATGGCCCTCCAGTAAGATCCATTTCAGTGGATATTGTTTGTATCTATACAATGGAATTCTGTCTGCTCACTCTGAAAGCACAAAAATCATGCACATAGATTTCGTACTCTGAGTTCCAAGCACCTTTTTGTGGCTGCGCAGTTCTTACATAGTTTTATAAAGTTTTATGTTAACAATTTGACCTGCATTTTCCTCCTTTTAAATTTCTGAGGCTTCCTTCCAGATGTGTTTCTGCCTGCCTGACCTTGCTGTCAATATCTGTTAATTTCATGGCCATTTGTGTGTGTGTTTGGAAACAAACAGGGAAAAGTAAATTTGAAGTCAAGAATGAGTCCAGTGCTTCTGACAGAGGGAACAACATTATTAATCATCATCACCAACAACGTGATTCTTCTATATCTTCTTCCATCTGACAAAATCAATGTGCTTCACAAACATTAGTCCTCAAAACATTCCTGTGAGGTAGAGGAGCAATATGCCCCACCTTACAGATGAAAGCATTGGATGCACAAAGAGGTTGAGTGACCAAAGTTACAAAGTGACTTGGTGGTACCAGTGGGACTTGAAAACAGAAGTCCAGACTGCAGGTCCCGTTCTTTAACCACTAAATAATCTGCCTCTCAGTAACTGTCAGAGAGATGAGACAGACATTTCACCTAGCAGGGGGACTTTAGTCTTTGAAATAATCAAGAATAGGAAGTTTGGTGTAGCTAGGAACTGAGATTATTTAGTTCAGTTTAAGCATTTAGCCAAAGATCTAGCATTATAGATTCAATAATTAGGAGTAAGGCAGATGAGTGTATTATGCAATTCAGTGTAGAAAATATAAGCTAAATATTTTAACTAGGAATGAAATGCGTCTTCCTCTGACAAGAAGGATGGGAAGGGGCTGCTTCCTTTTTTATAGCACCCCAATCAGACAGCTATAGAGTGGCATTTTTATGGCTTTCAGCTGCCCCAGACAGAGAGAGACTGAAGAGACAAGGACCAGTTGAAAGGATTGGGGTGGGGGTCAAGTTAGTATGGGCTAAAAATTGCACCTAGTACAAAGGTTACTGTTAGGGGCTGGGTAACTGAGATGAGGGCTGTAGTCCCAATCTAACATTCTGCTTCAAGAATTCATCTGCTGTCCGGCTTTTAACTCTTGTGATGAGGAATGAACCCCCTTCCCTAATGGCCTGAACACTCCCCCAGAACGGTGATGGGCATCAGTATCAGAACAGAGATTGACAGTTACCTTTCCTCCTGTACCAAACTCATTCAACAGAATTTCTAATATACGGGCTAGTTCATGCGACGTGGTAATAATTCTGTGACGCAGCATGAAGAAGCCCTTGTAAAAGGGCTAGGGCTCTGGATCTCCAACCCTTTTCCCACAGCTCACTCTGACTGTCTGTCAGACATTTGGCGAGAGAGTTCTGCCTGTCATGGAGAATGCATGGGCTGCAGTTCAGCTTTCCATGTGGGAGATGATACAACTGGGAAGGGAACAATGTGAATTTATAATGTCCTGGAGCCAGGCCCACTGTTACCTACTGTCGCACTGAAGAAAGTAAGAACAATGCTGTAAAATGTGTGTCTCTGTGAAGTATTAATCCTGCCGTTGATCTAACAGGAGTTTCCAAGATCCCCATTCCAAGTTGTAACCAACTGCGTGCCTGTCTCCTGCTACCAGCCAGAACCCAGAACCTGGCCAACAAATATGTTGCAGTGTCACTGCCCTCTAGTGGATGGAATATGCTAGACCTACTCCAGTACAGCTAAAATATCTGGAGCTGTTTGTGTAGTGCAGTAGTTTACAACCTGTGGTCCACCGCCCCCTGCGGGTCCGCAGACTATGTCTAAGATTTCCAAAGGGGGCTGTGCCTCCATTCAAACATTTTTAGGGGTCCACAAATGAATGAAGCTTGAAAACCCCTGGTTTAGTGTATCACATAGATCAGTGGCTCTCAACCTTTCCAGGTTATTGTACCCATTTCAGGAGTCCAATTTGTCTTGCGTACCCCCAAGTTACACCTCACTTAAAAACTACTTGCTTACAAAATCAGACATAAAAATACAAGAGTGTCACAGCACGCTATTACTGAAAAATTGCTGCCTTTCTCATTTTTACCATATAATTATAAAATAAATCAATTGGAATATAAATGTGTGTGCAAACCCAGGAAAGGTAAAGTCAAACTGGGCCCAAATCCAGAGGGATCTGCATGCAAATAAACAGGGCTAAAAATGAAGCATCCTTCAAGAAAGGAAGATCAAGTGAAAATGTCGAGGCCAAGATGATCAAAGGTGGACTTTGAAGGTAGCCACTGATGGACTCCAGAAAATACCCTCAGGAGAGAGCTTAGATAAGGGCCCTGAACTGAGAAGCCCAGTTCAGCTGGAAGCTGAGGACAGGGATCAAGGAATGCTTGTCAGCTCAAATGACTGGTTCAAGGCAGCATTTCCTATTGACACAAAAGCAACTACTATGAATACAAGAAACTAAAAAGGATGGGGGAGGGGTTGTTTAACTTGTCAACTGGGTCCACTTATGTTGTCACAGGAGGGTTGTGACAGGGCGAGTAAGGCATTGAGAGGGGGAGGGATAGCTCAGTGGTTTGAGCATTGCTCAACTCCAGGGTTTGAGTTCAATCCTCAAGGGGGCCATTTAGGGATCTGGGGCAAAAATCTGTCTGGGGATTGGTCCTGCTTTGAACAGGGGGTTAGACTAGATGACCTCCTGAGGTCCTTTCCAACCCTGGTATTGTATGATTCTACATCACAGTGACAGAAGCCAGGTAGTACTTAGATAGATAGATTTCAGAGTAGCAGCCGTGTTAGTCTGTATCCGCAAAAAGAAGAACAGGAGTACTTGTGGCACCTTAGAGACTAACAAATTTATTAGAGCATAAGCTTTCGTGGACTACAGCCCACTTCTTCGGATGTAGTCCACGAAAGCTTATGCTCTAATAAATTTGTTAGTCTCTTAGATAGATAGAGGAGTTCAGTGACTTGCCTGGGCAGTTGCCTAGTGCATTAGGCATTGGCTGTAGAATCAAAAGACCTGTATTCTAATCTTGGGTCTGACAATTTGCTATGATTAGTTAGCACTTTTTACCAACATTTGCCTTGCACTCATAGACTTTAAGGTCAGAAGGCACCATCATGATCATCTAGTCTGACCTCCTGCACATACATGACTTAGATGCATAGTCAATGTGTGTGTCTTGTCAGTGTGCTTGAAATGAGACAGAATTGTGTTTGGGTCATTACAAACTAACTAAGCTAGTACTACTCAAGCCTGCCAATGCTATTTATTTAAAATTTAGAACATTGTTCCCCAGATCCTAAGCTGCAGATGAAGAGCACTCAGCACAGTTCACGGGGTGTGGGTGCATATGGGTTCCTCTAGTACAAGTGCAACTTAGAGCAGCCCCAGGGCTGCCTAAGACTCCTACAGGGCATTCCAGTAGCTAGGATAACAGGGAAGTAGGGATGCCCTGGCTTACCCCCCGAACCTCTATGGCAGCGCGACATTTGCCGAGTATACCCCAATGCTGGGAGGAATCCTCCGTACAGTGTGTAAGGCAGTTTTAGCACATCTTTGAGCTGGCAGACAAAGAGATGCTGTTCTTGAGTATACAGAATATGTATTTAGAGCATTAGTAAGTGTTCTTTAGTGCAAGGGGCCCAATTCTCAGGTCTAGCTGAGCATAGTTTAGTGTAGTACCTGAGGAAAGGGGGAAAGGCAGCTGTATGCCAATTTTGTGGCTCCTTGAACCTGGTATTTTGGCCCCCTCTGCAAATTAGAGCAAACTCAAAGCTGGTCTAATTTACAGCTGCAAACAATCCAAAGAGGGATTGCCAGAATCTCTGACACACCACACATGCTGGGATGGAAAGGGTTGGCATAGAGGTGGCTATGTCAGCTTTGTGCTAAGTTGGAATTCCTCCAGGCCTCATGTGGCCAGATAAGCCAGCTGTACAACCCCTTGCACAATCAAAGCTGCACACACAAGGGACCGGAGCAGGGCCAAGGATCAGGCCCAGGGTTTTTCAGCCACAAATTAGAGAGATGCTACAGTACCTCCATAGTTAAGGATGTGTCACAATTTTTATGTTAAATTGGTCATTAAAATGTTGTTTTTTTACTACAGGAAATTGAAAATATGTATTTGACGTATCTGAAGACCATTTTAACTTTCATCCTGATTATTCCAGATGTTCTCCAGATGTCTGAGGAATAGACAGTTTGAAACAGCAGAATGCGTTGGCTTTAACAAGTCCCTACTTCAGAGCAGCCAAAGAACTAAGAACTTTTTGTTCATTTTGATTTTTCTTGTACAGGTAATTTCAGTCACCAGTCCCAAAACTTACTTCCAATCAGTCAAATAAAGTGATTTGTTCCTACACAGAGAATGTGCATGGAGAGGTACATTCTTTCCCCACTGCTTCCCACTCTATTCTGTTTGGGTTTGTATGCTACAGTCATCATTGCGGTATCTGGGTGCCTCCTGGCACAGAAGGCCCAATAAGCAGTGGAAATTATGTGGTTCCATTGTGGAGGGGGTTGAGGTAGGGGCCTATTGGGATCCTGCATAAAGGGTTTGCAAAACTTGCCTATTTGGAGGCTATACTTTTCAGAAGTTTCCTCCACTGCAGCACATATGAGCACATTGGAGTTTGTAAGTTGATATGCAAATACACTGATCCATTAACCAACACACCGGACCCACTGTCACCCTCAGAGGGGAGCACAGCATCCTTCAAACTCAACAGCAGAGGTGGAATGGCTCTGCTGCCCCTCTGTGGTGTGGGGAAAGTATTCCATTCTTACCTCCAACCCAGAAGAAATCTAGCCTAACCAGTTCCAGGATTTGGCCCAGAATTTGCTGTCTTCTCTCTGCGGAGAGTACTGCAGTTGGAAAGGCACATTTCTAAGTCAGGCTTCATTTGTAAGTAAGTGGCAAGTGAGCAATCAAAATCTGATTAATATTTTAATATTTTATTCAATCCTTAGTGATCTTGCCAATAGCTTGACCTTCTGAGATAAAAGCCATTTCTATTTAATTCATTATGTGGGAGGAAATAAAGTAGTTCTTAACACTCCATCTTTGTTCCTTTACATTCCAGAAGTCAGAGACAGTGAGAGAGGCCACCTGTAAATTGTGCATCTATGGCAAGGAACCACGAAGTGAATGAAGGATGAAAAGCTTGTCTAAACACAGAAGTTGCACTGGTTTAACTTAAATTAGTTGAATTAACTGGGTACAAGATTTGTGTGTGGACTCTTTTATATTGGTTTAAAACTGATCATATCAGTTTTGCTTGCACTTTCGATGTAAGTCAGGTTTAAAATGACAGAAGAAGTCTGTATACAATTGCACTGGTTTAACTAAATAGGTATAAAATTACACCTTTAGTTATATTGGTAACAACTTTGTTTGTAGACAAACCTAAGTGAAAATCTTAACTGTGAATTTCCCTGCTATTATTAGGATCACTAAGATATTTAATTGTACTTCAATATTGCTTCTTGCATGTTTCTATTTTATTAAGATTCATTGAATAAAGAAAATACATATATGAGAGTCTGAGAGACTTCTAGAATTGATATTATTTTCAACTTATACCAGAATGGTGTCTTAGAAAATAGTACTTAAGGAAATAAATTCTTCTACTGATAGGAAAGATCACCATTGTATTCAGAAACTCTATATAGTTCATTGTGCCAGTGGAATCTAGTTTACTGTAAAATAGAACACTACATGATTCAAATAATAAACTGGCTTGTATATGTCTACCACAGCCCTCTATTGAATTTAAACACAACTGTTCAACTGCATATCAAAGGACTAATGTAGGGTATTTTCATTTTTTTTATTGTAGCAGAGGTTAATATTTTGAGGAGCAACTGTAACTTCTGCTTTACACAGTCTGCACTGTCCACTCCACATAGAGGTGCCTACAGGTAGTGGCAGGAACTGCCATGTGGAAGAGACCCTAGAGAACAACTTGGTGGGGCATCTTTTATTGCCTTAGTATGGAGAAAATTACCAACAGAGGAGTTAAGAATGAAATTCTCTCTCACCATGTCCAATAACAGAGGCACGAGGAGGGCAGGGGGCAGCTATTGTTCATCTCCTTTCAATCTTTTCCCAACTTAAGCTCAGCCTGGACCAGGGGCAATTTTCAAAAATTTCCCAACATTGCTTCCAGTTCAGCTACACTAGTGTCAGCAACATTGGGAGCCCTAGTGCCTGATTCTCTGTTGCCTTGAACCTTGTGTAGTTATTGTGGGTGCAACACACACCTGCTTTGCCCTTTGTGGTGGTATAAACTGTGCAAGGTGCAGGATAATGAAGAATCAGACCCCTGGTGTAGAGAGGGCTTCCATGGCTGCCCATGTCATAAGCACTGTGTCCATAAAACCTACTTTGATCAATGTTAGACGACATGGGTCCTGATGCTCCATTGTCCTTGTGCAGTCATTTATACCTGTGCAGTGAGTGCAAAACACTACCACATCAGAATAGTTGTTTTTTACATCCACATGCACTGTTGCAAATGATTGCATAAGGTGCAGGCAGTTTTGACAATGCTCATGATTTTATTGTGACTCTCACAATATTTGGTATTACTCTTAAAGCCCCAGCTCCCAGAGTCAGGTGATTTACTGAGACTCTCAACTTTTTTTTTTTTTAAGGAGGTTTTTAGCCTTCATGGTCATGGACAAAAGCTGGAAAACATGAATCTTAAAGGCTCAAAAAACAGAATAAAAAGAACTCAAATGTATTAGTTTGGGTGTCTATCTTGTAATTTTTCAATGTTTAGAGTGGCAATACTGTGCACTGCCAGTGAGAGTTGGACCCATGGTTCTTTGAATGTAGGGTGGCCAGGTGTCCAGTTTTCGACCAGAAAGTCGGGTCAAAAAGGGGACCTGACAGTGTCCAGTCAGATCTACTGACCAGATGCCCAAAGTCCAGTTATTGCGGGCAGGGGAGGGACTGAGTCCTCACCCATGCCAGCCCCTACTCAGCCATGGCCACCTCCGTCTCTGCAGATGAGTCCCTCCTGACCCATGCAGGGAGGGTGTGAGAAGGGAAAAGCAGTGAGCAACGGAGGGAGAAGGAAAGAGGAGCGAATGGGGGGGGCAGGACAGGAGTGGGGCCTCGGGGGAAGAGGCAGGGCAGCGATGGTTCTGGCAGTCCAGCCGGAGTGTTGGGCTTTTAAATATTACAAAGTCCGCAACCCTATTCAAATAGCAGCTGCTTGAGGCACCACAGTAGCACTGGGGTACCAGTGTGGTTCACGCCAGTGGAGCTGAGCCAGCATGAGCAGATTTCCTCCCAGCCAATGAGCGCCTGAGGGAGTGGGTGGCTAAAGCCCTGTTACAGCCTTGAAAAAACCAGGCAGAAACGGCCTGCCAGCATGGGAGAGCCCCTGGGGCAGAGAGGAGCATTGGAGGCACAGGGAAGGGGTTTCAGAGTAGCAGCCGTGTTAGTCTGTATCCGCAAAAAGAACAGGAGTACCTGTGGCACCTTAGAGACTAACAAATTTATTTGCGCATAAGCTTTCGTGGGCTACAGCCAGGGCCAGCTCCAGCATTTCTGCCGCCCCAAGCAAAAAAAATAAAAAAGCCGCGATCGCGATCAGCGGCGGCAATTGGAAAAAAAAAAAAAGCCGCGATTGGCAGCGGCAGGTCCTTCGCTCCTAGAGGGAGTGAGGGACCTGCCGCCCCTGAATTGCCACAGGTGTCGCCCCTCTCCCTTGGCCGCCCCAAGCACCTGCTTGTTAAGCTGGTGCCTGGTGCCAGCCCTGGCTACGGCCCACTTCACTGGATGCTTTCAGTGGGAAGGCAGAGGTGCATCTCCATGAGAGGGGCAGGAGAGGCTGTCCCTGGGGGAGAGGGAGGGGCCAATGAGGGAGAGCATCTCCCTGAGGACAGGGGGCGGGGCCAGTGGGGGGGGACCATGGGGGGGGGNCCAGGGGGCGGGGCCAACGGGGGGAGAACATCTCCCTGAGGGCAGGGCGGCGAGGCGCGCGCTCTCTCTCTCGGAACGGGGGGGGTCAGTGGGGGGGGACTAGTGAGGGGAGAACAGCTCCCTGAGGACGGGGGGGGCGGAGCCAATGGGGGGAGAGCATCTCCCTGAGGCCAGGGGGCGGGGCCAACGGGGGGAGAACATCTCCCTGAGGGCAGGGCGGCGAGGCGCGCGCTCTCTCTCTCGGAACGGGGGGGGTCAGTCCCCTGCAGCTTCCGGCGGGGTGTGACCCGGCAGTGGTTGCGGTGTCAATGGCGGCGTACGGAGGCTCTGGGGCCGGTGAGCGTGCCGCTACGGGGAGCGCCTTCTGGGTCAGGGGCTGGCGGGGAGACCCCGGTACCGCCCCGGCGGGACTCGGCCCGTCGAGCGGCGCAGCAGGGGCCGGGACGGGCCCCAGGAACACTTCGCCTTGTCGGGGTGTCTCCGCGGAAGCGGCTGGGCCGAGCAGGGAGGGAGTGGGACCGGCAGCCTGTAGCCCGGGTGGGGGCTGCCCTCGCCCCGGCGCAGGGAGCCTGACCCCCGGGGGCGGGCAGCTGGGCAATGACAGGGCCCCGCTCCTGCGGTGAGATCGGGCCGAGCACAGCGCTCCCTGGGCGGCATCCTGTCTGCGAGATCGGGCCCTTGCCGCCCACAGGCCCCCGGTGACAGCGGCCCAGAGCGCTGGTGTCACCACAGGGTGTGAAAGCCGCCTCCGCTGCCCTCCGGGGACTGCGAGCGTTACAGTCGCTTTACAACTAAATGAAATCAGTTTCCTGTGGAATTTGCGTCGTGAAACACCCGGCGTCGCTCAGGAGTTTCAGACCCGAGCAACCCAGAGCCAGGGGAATCGGACTGTGGTTTAGATCAGGGGGTCTCAACCTTTTTCTTTCTGAGGTGCCTCTCCCCCCCCCCCCCCACATGCTATAAAAACTCGACAGCCCACCTGTGCCACAACAGCTGGTTTTCTGCTTAGACAAGCCAGGGCCGGTGTTAGGGCATAGCAAGCAGGGCAGTTGGCTGGGACGGGGCCCAGGAACACTTCGCCTTGTCGGGGTGTCTCCACGGAAGCGGCCAGGCACTGCTGGGCTGAGCAGGGAGGGAGTGGGACCGGCAGCCTGTAGCCCGGGTGGGGCCTGCCCTCACCCCGGCGCAGGGAGCCTGACCCCCAGGGGCGGGCAGCTGGGCAGTGACAGGGCCCCGCTCCTGCGGTGAGATTGGGCCGGGCACAGCGCTCCCTGTGCGGCATCCCGTCTGCAGCTGGTTTTCTGCTTAGACAAGCCAGGGCCAGTGTTAGGGCATAGCAAGCAGGGCAGTTGGCTGTGGCCCGATGCCACAGCCCCCCCCACACACACACGAAGCTAAGGGTTTGTCTACACTGGCAATTTAGAGTGCTGCAACTTTTTGCCTCAGGGATGTGAAAAAACACCCCCCCCCCCCAGTGCAGCAAGTTTCAGCGCTGTAAAGCACCAGTGTAGACAGTGGACCAGTGCTGGTAGCTACACCTCTTGTAGAGATGTTTTTTTAGAAAGCGCCACAACTACACAAGGCACGTTAAAGCAGCGCTTTAGCGTTGCCAGTGTAGACTAGCCCTAAGTTGCTCGGGCTTTGGCTTCCGCCCTGGGTGGCAGGGCTCAGTGCCCTGGGCTTCAGCCCCATGCAGCGGGGCTTCAGCTTTCTGCCCTGGGCCCCAGTGAATCTAACACTGGCCCTGCTTGGTGGGTCCCCTGAAACCTGTTTGAGGCCTCCCCAAGGGCCCCGAACCCCTTGTTGAGAACCACTGGTTTAGATAACCTGGGAAAGGAGGATGGGGGATGAGAGAACTACTTTGTTTGTTTTGGACTTGGAAAAACGGTGTTTAAGAATGCTAGTTCCCATTATGGACCATCCATCCTGGAAAGTTGCGTTTGATGAGTGGAAAAAAAAAATCATGGGATTTTAAACTAGGCTTCCGAAAGTGGAAATTTCTATTTTCTCCAGTCATTTAAAAGTGTCTGAAGCCCCCAAAGGAGTTCCTGGTTGGAAAACTATTGCAGCTTTCATCCTGGAGTGAATTCTTAGTCAAGCTATAAACCTCTGCATGTTAATAGAAATGCTGACACCACTGGTAAGTAACCACAGGAGTAGCTAAAAAAGTGCTAAGGGAAAGGAATAGCTATTTGAAAAAGAATAGGAACAGGAAAATGTGTATTGTTGCACACTTTTGTATACCATTTTTTCCACAAATGATTTCACTTAATTTCGAGCTGTTTTTTTTTTTTTTCTTTTTAGGTCGAAGGATAACACAGGGAGAAAAAACTGTAGTTTATGCTAAGCTAAAATTCCATGATTAAGGCGTGAAGCCCTTTGAACTCCTCAACTGAAAATGAAGACAGTGTTTATGGTTGCAGAGAAGCCTTCTCTGGCTCAGTCTATAGCCAAGATCCTCTCAAGAGGTAAGATGGAAAATTTGCTAATCTCTTCAGTCTTTTTTGTTTCTCTTTCTGACAAACAGGATATTTGTATTGTAGGGACTAAATCCATTAGAACATGTAAGCATATGGCTTTGCTTGGAAGTGAAGCAGTTTACTGATTGCATGTTACAAAGGCTACTGGACTTCAGGGAAGTTGGGAGCTAAAAAAGCCCTGGACAGCTAACTTGGATGCTGTTGGGCAGCTGTCACCTCCCAATGTTAATCTGGGCTGCCAGCTGCAGACAGCTGATCATGGGGAAGCTGCATGGCATTCAGAATTTAAAAGATTGTTCTAGAGCTCTCCTACATCATTTCATTTTCCCGTCCCCTCAGACAACCATAAAATTGAAAAATAATGTAGCAGCTTCTGTGACAGGAGTCTGCTTTTGTTATTTAATATAGTATTTTTACTGTACATTGAGGTGTACTGTTGTTGAGAGATGCCGAATAAATAGCAGATCCCTTGCTCTGAGGTTTTTCTGGCTTAAAGGCATGAGCTGGTAAAAGTACAGATCATATATAGAGCAGAATGTGTTCGTTATACATGTATTGATCCACAGGACAAGTTGAGCTTTCAGAAGGAATTTTTGAAAGAGGAGAGGAAGGAAGTTTGGGATATTTTAAATAGATGGGTGTTCCAAATATAAAGTGATATGTTAATAAAGGCCCAAAAGTGGGAGTTGGCAGGAGAGAAACTTGTTTAGAGTGTGGAAAAGAGTTTCAGGGAAATCTGAGTTTAGAAACAGAGGGAAGAGCGAATTTCATGATGCAAGAAACAAGATTACTTTCAGTATTTAGCGCCTGTTAATAATTATTATTTTTATTGTAATAGGAAACATGTCCTCTCATAAAGGGCTGAACGGAGCATGCTCTGTGCATGAGTACACTGGATCATTCGTAGGACAGTGTGTCCACTTCAAAATGACATCTGTGTGTGGTCATGTGATGACTCTGGATTTCATAGGTATTGTCTATCTGTTATCTGTTTGAATTTGCACAGTTTGTGCAACTATTTAAAAAACAACAACACTGGTGCAAAGTTAACTCTTGATGGTAAAATCAGAGTCGGCGCTGCAGTGAAAATTGGATAAGAGAAAGGAGGGTGAAAGGAAGGATAGCCTTCAGGTTAAGACATGGACTAAAGTCGGAAGCTCTGGGTTTCATGCCTGACACTGTGTAACAGACTCTGTGTGATCTAGGGCAAGTCACTTACCTTCTCTGCCTCCATTATTTTAATTTGTAAATGGGGAGTTGGGAGGCTAAATTTGCTCAAGTTTGTAAAACACACTGAGATGCTTGAATGGAAGGTACTTTATAAATGCGAAATATTATTAAAAGGGCACTGTCTAAAATGTGATGGAATATTCAAGGCATTGTGTAGTGGCTTAAGTACATGACTGGAAACTAGGAACTCCTTGGTTTCTAATGTTATCTCTGTCACTGATTCACTCTGTGACATTGAAGTTGTCATTTGAGAACTGTTTTTCAATTTCTAAAATGAAGATGATACTTAACTACCTCACAGATGTTAGGAGGATTTAATAGTTTGCACAGTGCTTTGAAGAGGTATGGCACTTGTTAATGCTAGAAATTACAATCAACAATGACTTTGAGATATGGAAGATAAAAGAAACAAGCTAATGTGACCCAACTGACTATATAGGAGGAACAATGAAATTGACTATGCATAAAGGACTGTTAAATGCTCAAAATGAATAAATTGCCGAAATAGAGAAAAATAGCTTTTTTTCTCCTCTTTAATCTTTCAATTATAGCAATGTGTTACAAAACAAATTTCCTTTAGAAATGTGTTTTTAATTGCTGTCCCTTTAAAATATGACTGATCTTAATATAAATCCAAGTTAGAGGTCATTATGGTACCTGGTGGAGGCGTATGAAGGACTGACCTTCCCTAAAGAATGCTATTTCTGAAGACAGCATGCTATGATAAGCTTTGAAAGCCATGTGTTTGTACAATAAATGTTTCATTTAAGGTATTTAGAACTCCAGTTAATACTCTTTCCCATTTCAGGAAAATATAACAATTGGGACAAAGTGGATCCAGCAGAACTTTTTAGCAAAGCCCCTACAGAAAAGAAAGAAGCTAACCCCAAATTGACTATGGTGAAATTTTTACAGGTACTCTTTGCGATGTAGGCAGGGGTCTGGACTTCACCTTTCGGGGTCCTTTCTAGTTCTATGAGATAGATATATCTCCATATATTTATTTAAAGTTGGTGTTTTTTGGGAGGGGAGAAATTAAATGGTTAGTGTTCTCTCTAACTACAAGCATGACTAAATGTATGCATCTAGGAACAAAGAACAGAGGCTTCATATCCACAATGTGAGGATTCTATCCTGGGAAACAGTGAATCTGAAAAAGATTTGGGGATGGCCGTATATAATCAGCTCAACACGAGCTCCCATGTGATGCTGTGGCCTCAAGGGCTAATGCAGTCCTTGGATACATAACCTCTCTACTCCTGCTTGAGATTACCTTGTTATCTGGCTTCTTTATTTAGCACTAGTGCAATTGCTGCGGGAATACCGTATCCACTTGTGGTGTGGTCAGTTCAAGAAGGATGTTGATAAATGGGAGAGGGTTCAGAGGAGAGCATGATTAAGGGATTAGAAAACCTGCTGTATAGTGATTGATAAGCTAAATAGATTGAGCTCCCTGAATGTAAGAGAACGTTAAAATTGTCACCCCTTACAGCCTATAAGTACCTACATAGGGAAAAAATATTTAATAATGGGCTCTTCAGTCTAGCAGATAAAGGTATAACATGATCCATTGGCTGGAAGTTGAACCTAGATAAATTCAGACTAGAGATAAGGTGTACATTTTTAACAGTGAGGGTAATTAACCATAGGAACAATTTACCAAAGGTCATAATGGATTCTCTATTGTGACAATTTTTAAATCAAGATTGGAAGTTTTTATAAAAGATATATACTATAAGGAATAGTTTTAGGAAGTTGTAGGGCCTGTGTTATACAGGAGGTCAGACTAGATCAGTGGTTTTCAAACTGCGGGTCACGACCCAGTACTGGGTCATGGAATGTAAGGCATTGGGTCACGGTGGCTCTGGTCAGCACCACTGACCAGGCTGTTAAAAGTCCTGTTGGTGGTGCTGCCCGGCTAAGGCAGGCTAGTCCCTACCTGTTCTGACACCACGCTGTACCCTGGAAGCAGCCAGCAGCAGGTCTGGCTCCTAGGCGGGTGGAGAGCCACAGGGCTCTGTGCACTACCCCCGCCCAGAGCACCGGCTCTGCACTTCCATTAGCCGGGAACCTTCCAGGGCATAGCAAGGTCCGCAGCGCCATGACAGTTAGGAAGCCTGCCTTAGCACCCCCGCTACGCTGCTGATCGGGAGCCACCTGAGGTAACAAAATCCCATATCTTTGTCTTCTGGCGATTAGTGTAAACTAGTGAGGTTCTACAGTGCTTCATTTTAATAGTGGAAACTGAATCTGTCTACCCCCAACCATTTCCTTCTCCTTTCGGATGGTTTTGGAAGGGTACCATGTCCTCCACAACACTGTAACATGTCCTCCAACTCTGCCCCCAAAGCGGGGGTGGTTTCTCAAAGTCCGAAATATATGTTACTTCTTGAATTGTAGCCATCTGTAACATTTTGGAGATCACCCAGACCAGTAATGTTCTCTTTCACCCCCTGTCTTGTAAATTCGGATGTCTTAATGCTATGCTGTTATGATTCAGCACTCTGACACCAGTAGCCAGCCTGCAAGCATAATCCCACCCTGGCTTCCCCCAGGCTAGTTACTTTGTGCAGAGTGACCTCAACAATCCCTTCTGATCCTGAGTCCCCTCCCAAATCTGTCTTCTCGAGTTCTTAACTACCTGACACTTGGACTTTTCCCTGATGGTTTATCACCCAGAAGGTGTGAAATCTGCCCCCAATTCTCAGTTCACTTTGGCACATACCCTCCACACAATTTGCACAACAGAGATCTGCTTGAGGTAGAAATAAACAAAAAAATTATTTAATAGAAAAATCATAGATTCAAAGATTAAATAATAAGGAAAAGCAAACGCATACAAGTTACACAGAAAATAAACCATCACAGGCTTTACACTTCTGTACAATATTAGTTAAATACCCTTTTCCTAATACAAATTACCTGTTTCCTCTGAACAGTTTCCCAGCATGCCCTCTGTCTTAGAGGGGATCCATTGCTTCATAGACAGCACCTCACTTAGATGCTGCCCCTCGGTTTCTGGATAACCTTCACTTCAAATGCTTTGTAGTCTTTTTTTCCTTTTTCTCAGACTATGGTAATTCATGGGAAGGGGGATGTGTCTCTCAAACTGGGGGTTTCTTTTCAGTTTCGAGTTGTTTCAGGATTTTCCCATTAACTTTAATTGTCCATTGTTGTCTCTTCCTGACTGGACAGTGCTTGGAGCCTGCCCTGGGAGGTTTCCTCCCTGTCTGTTTGCCTCACCACACTGCTAGGAGGTGGTGCGGTAATGCAATATAGTTACAATTACAACTTTCTTCACATGTATATGTATACAGGTTATAGTTATGAATTAATACATATATCTCCTAGTGACCATCAAGTCTAGGACATTACAAGCTTTCATAAGACCTTATTTGACATATTTTTATACACAATAACATTGTATATAACCAGTTGATTCAGTTGCTTATTCTTTGGGATTCATAGAATCATAGAATATCAGGGATGGAAGGGACCTCAGGGGGTCATCTAGTCCAACCCCCTGCTCAAAGCAGGACCAATCCCCAACTAAATCATCCCAGCCAGGGCTTTGTCAAGCCAGACCTTAAAAACCTCTAAGGAAGGAGATTCTACCACTTCCCTAGGTAACCCATTCCAGTGCTTCACCACCCTCCTAGTGAAAAAGATTTTCCTAATATGCAACCTAAACCTCCCCCACTGCAACTTGAGACTATTGCTCCTTGTTCTGTCATCTGACACCACTGAGAACAGCCTAGCTCCATCCTCTTTGGAACCCCTGGTGTCTGGACCCTGACTGTCACACCATTTTCACCGCAGCCCGTATCTTGGGAGTCGTGCCTTTCAGTGTGCTAGAATACCATCTGGAAAGAGCTAGATAAGTGTGCTCCTAAATCTGGGGATATGGCTACACTACAGGGCTTACAACAGTGCAGCTGCATCACTGTAGCACTGCTAGTGCAGACGCTCTAAGCCGATGGGAGAAAGCTCTCCAGTGGACTTAATTACTCCAGCCCCTGCAAGCGGAGGTAGCTTTTTTGGCAGAAGAAGCTCTCCCACTGACAGCACTGTCCACACTGGTGCTTAGATTGGTGCAACTTAGGTCGCTAAGAGGGGTGACTTATTCATGCCCTTAAGCAACATAACTTACACTGACGTAAGCTGTAGTGTAGCCATAGCCTCAGTCTTCCTCGCTACAGCTCTTTGTTAATCCACCAGGCCTTCTCTCTTTTATTGTTATAAGCGGCTGTTTGGTTAGTGCTAAATCCTTGCCCCATTGAATTCAATTTTGCCTTTGCTTTCAGAATTTGACCCTTGATGTGTCACTTTGTACAATAGGCACAACAGGCACACAATTCATCATTTCACAATTCACTTCATTTGTAGCATGCATAAGCCCTGGAAAGTAAGCTGTTTATTAAAACTAGTTATGTCCTTTATTTACCACTCCCCACAAATGCAGTCTCCAGAAGGCAGCTGTATTGCTGGATGTGCAGTGTGGGGGTGATTGCTTTTACAAAATAATACTTTTTGGAAATCATAACAACAATTTGCACTTCTGTCCTTCTGAGGATTGAGTGCGTTTTCAAATAATGAATTAAGCTTTATGACTTCCTTGTGAGATGAGATAATAGTATCCCAGTTTTAAAGCTGTGGAAATTAAGACACAAAGGTTAAAGGACTAGCCCAAGGTTATACACACTGTCTGTGGCAGAGCCAGGAATAGAATCCAGATGCAAGGAAGCTGTTGAGGTGTATAGTCATTAAGAGATCCCAAATAAATAGTAGGTTTTTGCTCTGAGATTTTTCTAGTTTAAAGGCATGAGTAGGTACAGTACAATCATACACCAGTGTGTGTTCATTATAACTATATTGATTCACAGAACAAGTTGGTTTTTTTTCAGGTGGATTTTTTTGAAAAAGTGGAGGGAGGAAGGAAGGTGGAGAATATGATCCCAGGTGTCTTGGCTACTAGTCCCATGCCTTAGCCACTATACTCCTCTTCCCTTCTACTGTGGCCCTTCCCCCAAATAAAGTCTCTGTTTCATCACCAGTTTGGAATTTGAGTTCACAAGTGTAGAAGATAAATATACTAACATTGAAAGAGTTAGGAACAGAAGGAAGTTGCATTTCAATTGTTGGAAAACTTTAATTTCTTTTATAGGTGGAAGGAAGAGGCTGTGACTACATTGTTTTATGGTTGGATTGTGATAAGGAGGGGGAAAACATCTGTTTTGAGGTAAGATTTTCATTACTATTTTATTATAAAACCATAACACATGTAGGTTTACTACACATTGTGTTACCAGGCATTTTACTAGTTTGTGGATATGTACTAAAGGCTACACAAATTAGACTAGTAGATTTTTAAGGCATGGAATAACTTGGTGAATAACTCATGGATTTTCAACGTCACGGGCACTAGTTGAAAATCATAAATCAATCTTGTAGTTTTTGTTTGTCTGTGGCGAAGGTCCTTCTACATCTCACAGCTGGAATAGTTGTTTTACTGTCTTTGTAAAAACTTGGCCACCACAGTGCTCTGTTAATTGGGAAGGTAGAAATTTTAGCTCGTAGAGGCCACCTTAAAGTGCACAAGGGATTTGGATTTGGTACACAATAGGTATAGAATTAAAATTAACAATTTTTCCACAAAAGGATATAATGTATCACTTTGTACAACCTTACTTCTGTACCTATCCCACACCTGCGATTAACACACTACATTAGTGGATTTTGCTATGTTTTATTTAGTGGTTTTAATAAAATAGTGTTCATCTGCAGCTTTATTTAGCACTGTCATAATGACTGAATTGTCTGAGGCCTTAAACGGTTAATTCAGATTGAAGCTGGCAAACTTTTGTAGGGTGATGCTGTGAACTCACCCATGGGATTTTGCTTGGCAATTTCTTCTTTGCACTTGTCTAGAAATAGTGCTTCACTTTCACCATCTGCCAGTGTCTAGTAAATAGGTGCTTATGATGTGCTTATTCCTTAATGTGTTTCTAATGTGTATATGAGCAATACTGCTCTTGCCAGCATATTAATGGAAAAGCATGAAATCTCATTGGTGGGAAGAAAGGGGTAATATATTGGCTATTATGTTGTGTAATCTTTGTTATAGAGATGCACAGACATGAAAACCCTTGCCCTCCTATTACTGTTAACACCTGCTTCTATTTCCCTTAGGTTCTTGATGCTGTTCTTCCTGTTATGAATAAACCTCGTGGCACTGAAAAGACAGTTTACAGAGCAAAGTTCAGTTCCATTACTGACACAGACATCTGTAATGCTATGAACTGCCTGGGAGAACCCAATCGTAATGAGGCTCTGTCAGTGGACGCCCGTCAGGAGCTGGATCTGAGAATTGGCTGCGCATTTACAAGGTAACAGAGAGGATTGTTCTTGTGCTGATAGTTGTTTACCTAGTTTATACATATAATATTTTTTTAATTAAAACTGTAACCCTAATTTTCTTTTTAATTTTAACTTTTTTGTGAAATTTAATTCCGTTTTTATGAAAGAGCCACTGATTGTCCATTGCAGTTCTGATATATATGTTCTCTAGCTAAAGAGTCTTCTTGAACCAGGCTCTAAAAATGTTGTATACCCTGACTTCTATCTCAGTCCCTCTTCCCAGTCTCTTCCAGAGGTAGCAGGATCCTATGTGGAAGGATTATTTATTTATTTATTTATTTATTTATTACATTGACTATTAAAGATTTTGGTCACTCTTGAAAAAATATTCTGAGGTCTGTGTGTCCTTACATTGATATGTATCCATGTGAGTTTATGAAAATTTCCCCTTTTGAAGGGAATAGAATTTATTAACATACAAAAAATTTTAAACAATTTTTGTCAATATTTTCTCTCTTAGGTTTCAGACTAAATATTTTCAGGGGAAATATGGCAATTTAGACAGTTCACTCATCTCCTTTGGGCCATGTCAGACCCCGACACTTGGATTCTGTGTAGAAAGACATGATAAAATCCAGTCTTTCAAACCTGAAACTTATTGGGTGCTGCAAGCCAAGGTAGCTTTTTATGCCATTCATAGTTGTGTGTTTTTGTATATGTGAAATTTAGTGCACATTTTATCAGTAAAATTAGTTTTATTTTGTCTCTATGTATTAACTTATGCACTTGTAACAGCTGTCTAGAATTCAGATTGCCTATAATTTACAGTCTAAAGAACTGATGGATTTTTATTAATTTTATATGCATGTGATCACTCTTCATAGAACAGATTCAAAGATGTCTGCTTTAAATTAAAGTGATTATATGCACAGTTTGTCAGCCTTCTTGAATCCTAGCAGTCTAAACTTGGATTCAGCCAGAATGATTACTCAAAATGGGTTGCTTCAGATAAGTAAGTCCCTGCACTGATCCTCTAGTTATAGTCAATACATGATTTAATTAGCCTGTCAAAAACACAGTGCTGAGACTGAGAGTTTTGAAGCAAAGTGTAACACTCTGTGTGCTAATTGCCAGGTGAGTCCTCTGCATACTTTGATAGCTCACACCAGTTTCACTAGCCTTGCTGGTGTTGAAGCTCTGAGAACTAACCAAAAAGTTGTGTTTGTGTGTACACTGACTTCTTTAAACAAGTAGCTTTTTATCATCCTGCTACTAATAGACTCCTCTATCTTAAATGAAAAGATGAAAGTTAATGTGTGTCAGTTCTTGTTTCCTTTACCAGTCCTGCATGATATGCTTCTCCTGAATGTTAACATGAAATGTTGATTTCTGTTCTCCAAGAGCCTAAGTTTATTAGCATCTTTACCAGGATGGTGCAGGTTGATACTTTTTTACAATCAGGATTTTAAAACTGAATTGTATTAGTCATCTCTGTCTAAGATAATTACAAATGGAATAGTTATCTATATTTACAAACTATTTTGATTTATCTGCTGCCTATTCCATGTCATTTAAAACACCCACAATCACTAAGGAACTTTAAATCGGTTGTTAAACATTTCAGTTATTTGACTACTCTACAAGTACAATGAAACTTATCAACCAGACCCTGAAACTCCAGCTAGGCCATCTACAACCCTGGCCCTAAGAATCCACATCTTTCTCAGAAGTCCATGCAAAAGGAGGCTTTAGACGGTGCCTGGAAGTTAATAATGCTTGAGTGTGTCAGCCTCTACTTAAATACAAAAAACTTAGATTTTTTTTTCCCCCTACCCCCCGGTAGGTGAACCATGAAAAAGAAAGTTCTCTCACTTTGGAGTGGGATAGAGTGAGGGTGTTCGATCGGGAGATTGCTCAAATGTTCCTAAACATAACAAAGATGGCAAGAGAAGCAAAGGTAAGAACAGTAGAAAGTACAAGTAAAGCCATATATCATATGGCTTAAGTACTAAGTAATTTTTGTCTTGGTTTTAGTTCCATTTGGTGTGCATGCAGAATGAAAGGTAGAAGAGCTATGATTGTGGTTCACGTCATTTTAGTGGTACAGGCATGTAGTCTTCTTAGTGGAAGCCCCTTTCCCATGGCACCTAGCACATTGGGGTCCTCATCCATGGATGGGACACCTAGGCGCTTGATAATACAAATAATAATATTGACTTTGGGAGTTGACATCACTCATGGTGGAAGGCAGCTTCCTTTAGACAAGAAGTCTGTATTACTAAACCTGCTGAGAAATACTGCTTTGTCCTTGCTGAATAGATTTTTTTTTATTTATACTTTATAAATCAGAATTTAATTACTTATATGGCAATATTCCTGTAGTGAAACGCTTGGTTGTGTGTATGGTTAGGGTTTCTGTTCTGGGGGGTTTGTTTTTAGCAATTTTTAAATTTTATGCAGATGTCCAAAAATAGGGGTTTTCCAGGCTTTCTGTTTGTACATACTATAAAGAGTAGTCTCTTTGTAAATCTTTCCTAGTATGCTTTAACAGATTTAAAATTTTATGTTTAAAATTAAATATACACAAGTTAAGAGGAAAGGTACTGTACATCTGGGGTCAGACTTGGGTTATGAGGGATTACAGGTATCGGTTGCAAGGATGAAGAGATGCATATATATCACATAACCAGCATAGACCCATCAGACAGCACTACATAAAAGCACATGGGAACCTTTTGTGTGCACCAGCAGAGCCTACACGGACGAAGTAATGTATTTAAGAAATCACACCCCAGTAGTCCACATTACTGCATAGATAAGCCCTTAGATACAAGTAATAATTTCTGGTATTTTTCAGATAAACATCTGGAGACTTTTTTTTTTTTTTTTTTTTTGGTATAGTGGGTTTTTATTGGTAAACCCTAAAACAGAAGCCATACATACATAGTATTGTACAGTCTGTATAGCCGATTAACTGCCAGTTCTATTCTATGCAGTACTTGTTTGACAGTATGTTTGGATTTATGTGCTTAAACCCAGCAAGTTTCCAAGAATGTGGATGAAGCCTTTAAAAATGTGGATCATAGTTAGAACTGATACTGTACGTGGATTAAGGACTGAATCATTAGCTGATTGAAGTGACATGCAGCTGAGGGGGTGGGAGGTAAAGATGTAATAATATAATATATGGAGATGCCTATCTCAGAGAGCTGGAAGGGACCCGGAAGGGTCATTGAGTCCAGCCCCCTGCCTTCGCTAGCAGGACCAAGTACTGATTTTGCCTCCTCAAGGATTGAACTCTCAACCCTGGGTTTAGCAGGCCAATGCTCAAACCGCTGAGCTATCCCTTCTCCCATCAGTAAGCTACCTCTCTCCATCTTCTAACCTTGGGGCTAAACTGGCCTCTAGCACAAAGACATATTAGGGCTAGGTTTTCAACCTTTACTAAAACTTCCCTCAATCAAATTTCCTTGAAATAAGAAATATTTTAGGACTTGGGGGACACTAGCCCAGAGAATAAAACAAAATAGATAATACAAGCCTGTGTGGTGCTGTTAGATGATGAATTATGAAACTAATGCTAGTATCGCGAATTAAACATGATCAGAACTTACTGGGGAAATGCTGTTCTGTTTTTTAAGGTAGAATCTGTGAGTAAGAAGGAGAAAGCAAAGCAGAGACCACTGGCGCTGAACACGGTGGAAATGTTACGAGTTGCCAGCGCTGCTTTGGGTATGTAGATAATGTGGAGATATAAACAGTTTCAGTTTTAAAACTGTTCTGAAGAGAAAATGTGTTGGGTTCTGACTCATCTCATGAAATAAATGAAGCACATTTAGAACACTTTGTTAGCATTGCAGGCAAGTGATTACTAGCTACAATGTAATATAAGATCATTGTTTTAGCAAAGCAGAATTGATACAATTTAGAGAATTTGTCAGCAGTGAAGTGTTGGGTAAAGTAGCAGATTCTGGTCATGAAAGGCTTTTGTAGAAAATACACACACCATAGTAGTGCATTTAAGACCTGTCATGGGAAAATGTTTGCTATGGCAGAGATTAATCTTCTGCATAGCTCTATGATTTTTTTTTTTCTTCCAGGAATGGGTCCACAACATACTATGCAAATAGCAGAACGACTTTATACTCAGGGTTATATTAGCTACCCTCGAACTGAAACAACCCACTATCCAGAAAACTTTGACTTGAAAGAATCTTTGAGACAGCAGACTAATAACCCTTACTGGGCAGAAACAGTAAGTATATGAAGCAAAATTTGAAATGCTTTACAAGTTCTTTCTTGGCCAGTGTTCTAGGAAAAACAGTATCAAGAAATCCATGCTCTCAAATAGCACAAGCATCTCTTAATGGTCTATAGACCTAAGTAGTCAATATACAAATCTGTAACTATTTTCTGTGGTTTGTGTTCTTATGGATTTGATCTGTAAGCAGATTAGTCTGTAGAGAGACTTGATGTATTAACTTGTTTCTGCTTTCTCCTTTTCATTTTGTGTAGGTAAAGGCATTGCTGTCAGAAGGTGTTAATCGTCCAAGGAAAGGTCATGATGCAGGGGACCATCCTCCAATTACTCCAATGAGAGCTGCAACAGAAGCAGAACTAGGTACACACAATTCTTACCATTAAAAAAAACAGAGGAGTTTGCAAGAGGGCTGGGTACCTGAGACGGTTTGGAAACACCAACTGGTATTTTCAGGAAAAACTGAGTCGCTGATCCTGAAATAGAAGTATAAGGAACAGTAGATTAACGTACAGAAAACTACATTATATTAATATTGAAAATTGACTTAAACTCATAATGGCAAGGAAATTCAGAGCTAAAGATGAAATACCATACTTGTGCCTGTATATTACAGTACCTTTAAGTTCAGTGGGCAATCAATGTATGCTGTAATACCAAAGCTTGACAGAGTGGATTTAGAATAGAATGACAGCTTTTAAGTCTGAATTTATTTTCTATGGGATTGTAAGTGAAATATTTAGTAAAGTAACTGACTTTTTTTGCATTTTCTATAACTTGTCTTTTTTATTTAAATTAATTTTTGCCTTCCTGTACTCTGATCTCTCAAAGGGAGTTTGTATAGTTCAAAAAAAAAGGATAATCCATACACTGTTGTTTAAAAACTGTAATTAAAATCTTTATGGAAAAGAGATGCTGGCACTAATCTATAGTTTTAATGAATGCCTTCAACTTTCCATAAATAGATCAGTAAAATAGTCATAGCTTCAACAGAAAAGGCAAGAGTGTTAGGGGATTGAGTAATTGCATAGCCCTTTTACAGAGGCCTACAGCTAGGTAGAACACATTGGGCATGGGAATGGGAATCAAGAGCTGTGTTTTTATTCCCAGCTGTGCTGGCAACTCATTATGTGAAATCTTGGCAAGTCCATTTAACCTTTCTGCAGCTCAGTTGACCTACCTTAAATTGGGGATAATGATGTTTACCCACCTTTGTAAAGTGCTTTGAAATCTGCAGATGATACTATAAATGCTGCTGCTAATAATAATAATGAATTAATTATTACTATTACAGAAGCATTGGAAACTCAATGAAATGTAAGCTGTGACTTTGTGCTAAATTAAAACTAGCAAGAGGTGATCTATTGTAACACTTGTGCGAGTGGCCACTAGAATTTAGTAATAGGACTAAAATTGGGGTTAGGTTTTTGCAGTGGGATACAGCAATAGTATTCTAGCACTAGAGATGCAAGTTCAGATCCTGATTTTAGATCATAAATAAAAATAAATGTGAGGATCTTGGCCTAATCCTGTCAGTTGCGCACACAACGAAATCAGCTCACAATATAGCACAACTGGGATTCTTTGCTCAAGAGAGTATTGGCAGCAGTTCTGTAGCAGACATGTGTGAGGAAACTTGCGTAGCACTTGCCTGACCTATGCCTAGTTCATTCCAGTGCTACTAATCTTTCACTTTCATGAGAACTAAGGTGACTTATAGCTTAAATAAACTCAAGGTGCTATTGTGCAGAATTCTAATGTGTTTTGGGTATACAGGAACTTCAAGAAAGAAATATTAAAAGAGAAAATAGGTGAACTTTTAGATTTGTTTAACTTTAAGTGCCAGTTTTTCCTGAAAAGTTTATAGAAAACTTTTTTTTTTTTTAAACGAGTATTCTATAGAGCAACATGAGTAGATTTTATGTGGGTAACAAGGTGTTGTGTGTCTTCAGGCGGTGATGGATGGCGATTATATGAATATATCACTAGACATTTCATTGCCACTCTCTGCGCTGATTGCAAATATCTCCAAACCACCATTTCTTGTATTATTGGTCCTGAACATTTTACCTGTGTAGGAAAGATGGTTATTTCACCAGGTAAGGAAAACATGGGAACAACAGTTTGTTTAGTTATGACTTTCTTCTCTCTCTAGCCCCAAATAAAAAGTTGAAGAGGAATTAAATTAAAAGCGGGGGTTTTGAGGCCGGGGGTGGAGAAGATTTAAAGCTTTTTTTTTAGATATTAAAATAAATAAACCAACTCTTGCTCTCATTCCCACACTTGGATTTCCCAGTGTGACCCATTTTAGGAGTTCTGTTCCAGTTGTGCCCACAACATGCTAAGAAGCGCTGCCCCTGCACACAGGAGGAGACACGAACTGTTTTAGATTGTATGCTCTTCAGTCTTTTATTTATATTTGCTAAGGCAAACTCATTGTTGGTGCTAAAAGGAAATAATTTAAGGCTTTGTGCTAATCTTGCCTAATCACACTTGGTATTTTAAAAACCCCCTCTTGCCCCTTTGAAGTTCGATCTCACACCGTTCTATTTCTGGACAAGGAGGGCTGACTTTTGGGGCCTGCCACCAGCATTCCAGAATCAACACAGAGGGGTTAATGTTGGGTGGTGGAAGCAACTCCTTCTACAGATTCAATGCATTATTTCCTTAATGCTCCCAGCCTTGTCTTAGGGAACAGGAATCTGGTATCCATGATCTTTTGTGTGGCAGTGCAAACAGCCATTAAGTCAGCTTCTCAGCCTTGACTTGTGTAGTACAGCCCCAGTTAGAATTAGAAAGTATCTTGTCTAATGAAAGTTGTGGAATGGTTCAGTTTCCATTTATTTTCATTTACAGGGTTCACCGAGATTATGCCCTGGCAAAGCATCCCGTTAGAGGAGAGCCTCCCCAACTGTGAGAAGGGAGATGTTTTCCCAGTCAGTGAAGTAAAACTGCTGGAGAAACAAACAAATCCTCCCGATTACCTGACTGAAGCAGAACTCATCACACTGATGGAAAAACATGGCATTGGTAGGAACTTGTCTCCCTTACATGATGTAATACTCCTCCCAGAGGGCAAGGAGTTGCCCTTCTGAAGTTTCTCTGTCAGGAATGGCCTTTTAGTGTTCCTGTAAATATGTTCAATGATGGCTTATGTTTCCTCTCAAATCACAAAGTCCTTAGCATCTTTTAGGTGGCCTTCAAGAATCTGCCTGCACATTTCTTCCTCCTTCTCTCCTATCCTCATCTCATTTCGTGTCCACTACTCTTATGGCCAAGGAGCACCAAACCGTATTCCTTGTATAACCCCATCAGTGTTACTCCTCAATTAACCAGAGATTATATGTGCTCCCTCCATCCAAGGACTGACTTTTACAGCATGCTTTGTACATGTTGGCTCTGGTATCTTAATGTAGCATGTACATTTCAGTATTATAATATTTATTTTTTACCTAAACTGTTTCCTAAGTACAGTGAACTGCACACCTCCAGTCCTGCTGAAGAGGCCTAGTTATCCCCCTTATTCTAGTGGAGTTTCATTCATATATATATATTGGCCGACAACATATAATACGAGAAAGCTGTTGCCATAATAGTGGTCTCCCTGGAAGCAGCAAAAGAGTTAAAAGCAAAGTACATGTTGCAGAATTCTTGTAATGGAAAAGTCATTCCTGCAGATTTGAAAAGAACATATGAATTATTAAACAAGAAGGGAAGAAGTAGCTGAGAAATGGAGAATGATGTGGAAAAGTGGGGAGAACTGAATGTTCGCCTTTGCCCAAGGCATGAGAGAGAGAGTTAATGTCTCCTTTACAACCAGGAAAGGGGAAGAGAGACTAAAATAATTGCATGTAAAGTTGTAATTTGTGTTTGTGCGTGACAGGAACTGATGCAAGTATCCCAGTTCACATTAACAACATCTGCCAGCGGAACTACGTCACAGTGGAGAGCGGTCGCAGATTGAAACCTACAAACCTTGGCATTGTTCTGGTTCATGGTTACTACAAAATAGGTCAGTTGCTGCTGTTTTATTTTCTGTCGTTTTCTTTTCATTTAACTATGTTCCTGGACACCGAGGGATTTTAAGGGATCATTCACTACCCCAGACTGCAGAGCTCATTCTTGTCATGGAAGCATAGGATTTAGGCTGTGCACAATTTGTCCCCCCACCACGTGCTGAGCTGCAGTGATGTCTGGAGAAAGTCTCTTCTTCACCTCCTGGGAGAGAGGAAAAGCACAATGACTGCATTTCTAGGGACCAGAGGGTTCATAGAGAAGAAACCAGGTAGTAGACCTTAAAAGGCTACTGCCAACTTACAAATCACATTTGTCTGAGAATGATGTACTTGTAATCCCTAGCATTATAACTAAAAATTTGGGTTTTTTTCAGTTTGCATTCTTTGTTCATTTTGAGAGAGATTTGTCTGACAAATCCCCCCGTGTTGTCTGCCAATCTCCCTTCTTGTTTAATTGCTGCTTCCCCATTGTCTCTCTGACTTTGTTAGATGCAGAGCTGGTGCTTCCTACAATCCGCAGTGCAGTAGAGAAGCAACTCAACTTGATAGCTCAAGGCAAAGCAAACTATCAGCAGGTTCTGGAGCACACCCTTGATATCTTCAAAAGGAAGTTTCACTACTTTGTTGATTCTATTGCAGGTAAGGCTCCTTCACACCTAAAGTTCTCCAACTCTGGCTAATTGTTGGTAAGGAGTTGAGAGAATCCATAATTCTTTAGGAGACTTTTCAAGGGGCTAGGTACACAGAGAACTTGAATGAACAGCTGTTAACAGGGCATTCATTCTGGAGTGCCTTTGAGTGTCAGGATACAGTGTCACCAAGTCCAAATGAACCCCTTCTAGGGTATTAAAGAGTCCGATAAACGAACAGTCTGTCTGCCCTCGCCTAGGGTCTTCAGCCCCATCTCTGGGCCCTTTAAATTCAGCCCTTTATTCAGGCTCCCAAATAAGCTCCAGACCTTTCTTGGGGTTTATGCCACTTTACCTGTGGCTGGTTGGGAACCTGGGGCCACCCACTGCTCTGGGTTCCAACCCAAGGACCCTATAAACGGCCATGTGTACTTCTCAATTCTGTTAGTTGCTGCTTCTTTCCTGGGCCCTTTAGCTTTACCTTCTATCCCAGGGTTGAGGTTCTAAGGTCCTCTTTCTCCCTGAAAACCCAGCTTTGCAAAATGCATCCAGAAAACGAACTGTGGCTATTCCTTACATTTGTTTGGCCAGAGAGGAGCAACCTGCCTTGCCCCTCTGATCCTACTCTGAGCCAGGAACTGAAGTGCTAAGGGAAGACAGCTCCTTTTATCTGGGCCAGCAGGGTCCTGGTTGGCTGTTACTAGCTCTTCAGGCCCTTGGAGGGCCAAGTCTGTGTGGTTTCCAAAATAGCCACTTTGAAGAAGCCTCTGTAGACAAACTTGCTTCTTGGGGTGGGGTGTAGTAGGACAGCGGGGCCCCCAGCTGGGAGCTGCTAAGACTGAATACACCCCATCACAACAGCGCACACACAGTCGCACTTGAAATCTGTCACCTGGATGCAAAGTGGTAGGTATTAAGAAGCAAAATACTAAAACTGGCTGAAATATATTGTGTCTTATGCATGCTCATTACAGCTCTTTTTAGAAAGCTTTTTTTAATACATATATTTATTTTGCAAACAGAGTGTACAGATACAGCATGTTTGTCACTAAATATTGTATCTGCTTCTGGCCCAACCAACTCCTTTCTCAGACTTTTTGTGCAGAGAAAGGGTGATTTTCACCATGGGGGGAAAAGGTAGCAGCAGGGTTCCAACACCTATGCAATTTCTTTTCTGCAGGTATGGATGAATTGATGGAAGTGTCTTTTTCACCATTAGCTGCCACAGGCAAACCTCTTTCTCGCTGTGGCAAATGCCATCGTTTTATGAAGTACATCCAGGTAAGGTAACCTAGAGATTGAGTTTGTACTTCAAAAGTTACTTGCTGAAGATCAATAGTTAAAAATATCTTTTGCCTTAATACATTTGGGTTCATCTGTATCTCGTCTCAGATGCCTCTCTGTAAAACATAATAGAGCTTCTCCAAAGGCCCAAAGGGGGTTTTCCCCATGGAGCAGACCAGGTGGCAATAACAGTTGGGTTACTGGAGGTTTTGAACCTTACAAAGTGGATCAGAGCTGTCGCTTATTTGGAGATTCTTCTTCTGTTTCCAGGCCAAGCCAAGCCGTCTGCACTGTTCTCACTGTGATGAAACATACAGCCTTCCCCAGAATGGTACCATCAAACTCTACAAAGAGCTGCGTTGCCCCCTGGATGACTTTGAGCTGGTGCTATGGTCTTCCGGATCCAGAGGAAAGAGCTACCCACTGTGTCCATACTGTTACAACCATCCACCCTTCAGGGACATGAAGAAAGGTAGAGCTTCCATTGAGAGAGAGAATGATCAACCACATTGTAACCATTTTAAAAGCAATTGTTTGTTTGGTCTTTTGTGATGCATTTTAGTAGATTCCCAGTCAGTGGTACAAACGTTAAAATGCTGTTCTGTTCAGTTAAATAACTTCGAAACCAAATCACAAGTGTCTATATCTGTTGCCTCCCAAAGGTTTCATATCAAATATGCCGAGTTTAGAGCTGGAAAAAGTGCTTTTTCTAACCAAAGTTTCTAAAAACAAGCTGGGGCCTGCTCTCTGCCCCTTGATCGTCACTAACAAAGGTTCTGCAATTGGATTTTAGTTCAGTTAATGATGCATGAGGAATAGTAGAAACCAGTTTGTTCTTTCACATCTTTATTGGCTCTTCTGTGCTAAAAGAAATTCTTTAAAATTGTTCGTCAGCGAAGTAATTGGCTATGACTTAGATACACAGGAACAGATCTCTTGAGTAGGAAGGTGCTATTTTTTTCAGTCACATTTCTGGCTGTTCCTGCACTTAAGAATCTAACAGGATTTCCTTGATAGATCCCTGTCTACAGGGATTGATTTTAACGTCTGAACTAATCTTCTTGATACTTGCTGTGAATTTCCTTTAGACTGAGAAAAGATACTTGCTAGAGCTGGTAAAGCAATGAGTTAAAAGCAGGGAAAATAGGGGATTAACGAATTTTTAAATTCTTTTTATTCACTAACTTTTTTAAATGTGTTTATTATTAGCTCAACTCTAATTTTTAAAAAAGTTATTTTTGACCATTTTACTTCGATAAATTCCACCAAGTTTGTCTGTGTTGGCAAAATAATTGCCACAGTTCCCCAAAATGAATAATTTGCAAAATATCATGATATTTATCAGTCTCAGATTTGGCCAGTTATGTTAAAAATAGAGCCTTTTTCTAAACACCCGTAATGTGGAGTGGGATTTTTTTTTAAATATGAAAACCCCTTTACTGTTGTTTGCAGTAATGTATTATTTCTCAGTTTATAAAGTGGGCACCCTGAGCACTGGATGGACAACTGCAGCTGCTTTTATAAATTAAAATAAATTAGAAAGTAGCCTCTCTGCACATGCAGGGAATCCTTCATAACACTCAATATATTCAATGCATCTTATTGAGCATTCCGATGAGAATAACTTGCAGACTAATATGCAGTAAGTTTCATAGATCTCATTGTGGCAGACATGGAGCTGCTGTGTAATAATTTTATGAATTCTGTGCGTGACCTGATCAGTGAGATAATCACTGTGTAGCTATATTGGGTTATTGGGTCGTCCCATAGGAATGTATTGGCCTAGCTTAATAGGAGGCTATTGTAAAAGCAGGCAAGAAGAAAACAGAATGGCTCTAAATAAAAGATCCTGAGAGAGAGGAAGGGAGGAGTTGTCAATGAGCTGTCCCTGGAGAACACAGGCTGACAAGTTCTGCAGGATTGTTTGAAACAACTGGGGCCTTCCCTGGCTTCAAGGGAATGGTAAATTTAAGGGAAAGACAGGAATGTGTGTAGATTTGGTCAGTGTCTTAAGATCTTTTTCTCTGAAATGCTTTGGTTCTAAACAAACAATACTTTTCTTTGAGAGGGCTCTCTGGTCACTAGATACCACTACTTGTAGCTACTGGAGGAATGGGAACTGCAGGTACTGAACCTAAGTCAGTCTTGCAGAGGCAATCATGATTGGTACACAAGGGACTGCAGCCCAGGGACCGGTCTGAGAGTGCTGGAATCGTGTGTTTTTTTGTTTTTTTTTTTACCACAGGCAAAGTGGTGGCTCACAGCCTGATACCTGAAAGAGGCATGCACTCAAGGAGAGACGGGGGGGGGGGGGGGGGCCGGGGGGGGGTTTGGCCGGGGGGGGGGGGGGGGAGTGTCAGAGGTGCGTTTAGCCTGGGAAATGTGAGACTAACTTCTAGCTAAAATGCCAGTTTTTTTTATCATCATGATTCTTGTTCATATTAAGGTACCCTTAGAGGCCTCAGTTGTGGATTCGGGCTCTATCGTGGTATGGTAATACAATACACACACAATAAAAGGTGGTTCCCTGCTCCAAACAGCTTACAGTCTCCATATGAGACAACAAGTGGACATAATAAATCTATTTTCAGTGGGACATATAGTGTATTTTCATTATAAATTTCTCCATTACTCTTCATTGTACAGTGACATTGAGAACTCTTCAGAGCAATCACAGTGGCAGTGCAGGGCAAGAGTTTTGCCTGTCCTACTTCAGCTCTACCTTAGCTATGATTCACTGATACTGTAAGCTCCACTGTTGACTTCCATGGAGTAGTTCCACAGCAAACATCAGAATAGTAATGGATTGATCGGAATGGGGTCTTACCTACTTAAGTCTTGGACCCAATTTTATATCATTGGGTGATTTTTTTATTTTAACATTTGGGTCGGGGTGGTGTCTGTTACTCCAGAACCACTGAATTCTTCTTGTTTCCACATCTAGACTTCTGGGCTGAGAAGACTGAGTTAAGCCTGAGACTTCATCCTTAACCCACTGTATTGTGCATAGGGCTCTCAGGGTATATAGAGTACATTTAGCTCTGTTTAAATCCTACATCACATTTCCTGCAAAATGCAAAAATAGAACACGAAGTTTCTGATGATGTGGTTTTACTCTTTTCCCTAGGGATGGGCTGTAACGAGTGTACCCACCCAACATGCCAGCACTCGCTTAGCATGCTTGGAATCGGGCAGTGTGTGGAATGCGAGAACGGGGTTCTGGTTCTAGACCCAACGTCAGGTCCCAAGTGGAAGATGGCCTGCAACAAATGCAATGTGATTGTGCACTTCTTTGAGAATGCCCACAAAGTGCGAGTGTCGCCAGAGACCTGCGAGTCATGTGATGCGGCCCTTGTGGATGTGGATTTTAATAAAGCTAAGTCTCCCCTCCCTGGTGATGAGACACAGCATTCAGGCTGTGTCTTCTGTGACCCTGTGTTCCAGGACCTGGTGGAGCTTAAGCACGCTGCCACGAGGCACCCTATGCATCGTGGAGGACAGGGGAAAAGGCAGGGTCGAGGAAGAGGAAAGGGCAGGAGACCGAACCCAAAGAGACCCAAGGACAAAATGGCAGCTCTGGCTGCATACTTTGTATAATGCTCACACAACACCTATTAAAAATTAAACTTTGTATAAAATTTTGTTTTCTTCTCAGTGCATTTTAAAAATATCACTGATCATTTAAAATTTGTCTTTTTTAGAAAAGTAAAACAGTTTGGATCTTTGTACAAACTTAATTGTTATTCACACAAATGCAAATACTAAAAAATCCCCCTGGGTGACTAGTCCTGACCAACTACATGCTTCTGAATCCTTTTAAAATTTGAACTGGAGTTCATTTATCTGGGCACAGTGCATGGAGGGGACAGAGGAAAATTCAGGAAACTTACCTATAAGAATGACTTGTACGTGGCAGAAAAAGAGACGTAAACTCTCCCTTTGTATCATTCTCTAGTAGCTTTTGTCAGAGCTATAAGAGCTGATTAAGATCATTGTCCCATTGTTGTAACCTTAAAATGAGGCTTTGAAAATGAGGCTCATTTGTGTCTTTTTAGGATGGGTCTTCAAAAATGAGGAATGATGATGGGCTGTTAAATTGTCAACTCAGGACCTGCAATAGGAAGAAAGCAGCACTGGTCACTTCAAAGCTGTAATTACTTACTGTATGAGGAAAATGTTGCCCACGGATTTGTAAGGAGTATGAAGATGACATTATGACAGTGAATATTATAGAATCATAGAAACGTAGGGTTGAAAGAGACTTGGAGTCATTTCATCCATTTCCCCCATGCTGAGGCAGGTTTAAATACACACCGTCCCTGACAGGTGTTTGTCTAACCTGTTCTTAAAAACCTTGAAAGATGGATATTCCACAGCCTCCCTAGGTAACCTGTTCCAGTACTTAGTGTGGTGCCCAAAACTGGACACCGTATGCCTGCTGAGGCCTCACCAGTGCTGAGTAAAGTGAAACAGTTACCTCCATGTCTTACATATGACACTCCTGTTAATACCTCTCGGGGCCAAATTCTGAGCCCCTGTTCTGGTCCTTTTTATGCTGCTCTTGTAGCATAAAAGGGAGAAGCAGGCCCCAAGGAGCATTCCCATAGGGAAGAAGCGTGTAGGGTGGGCATATGCAGCCCTGTGCTGTCCTCTCTCATGATCCCTGGTATAGGGGCAAGCCAGAAGAAGACATGGTGTGTATGCGGGGAGGAATGGTAAGAGTATTCTGGGCTCCAGCAATTCTGGACTGCAGAGCAACTCATAGGCAGCCAGATAAAGCTGCTGTAAATTAGAGCAGTCCCTAGGAGCTGCACTTACTTTCTGAGAGGCATAGTACAGCACCTGACCCTCGTCATACATAATGTGCCATCACCGTTTCCTGGATTTTTGTTTACTGTTGAGCTGATGATGAATAGGGTTTGTGCCATCTGTACCCCAAAGGCTTGTTTTACCACTGGCAAAAGCAGGGTGCCATCAAAATTTTATATGGAGCACAGATGCAGAAGCGACGGGTGTCAGATAAATCTCTGTATGAATAAATGTTGGGTTTTTACCATAGCTCAAAATAGGCATTTGCTTTTGTATGTTTTAAAACTGAGAACTGTATTCCAGCATGAAATATACACCCAGCAACTGCTCGCATGATTCGCTGGCAATAGAAAAATGACAAGCCGCAGCCAATGGCACTGGAGAGCCCTGCTGTTTTTATTGGTCTGTTTTATGCATTTTCTGAACCACTGAACCCAAATAAGGGCAAGTCTCTACTAGAATCGCTACAGCGGCGCAGTTGTACCAATGTAGCTGCACCACTGTAGCGCTGCTAGTGCAAATGCTATGCCACCGGGAGAGAGCTCGTCCATCGGCATAATTACTCCACCTCCCGAGCAGCAGTAGCTATGTCAGCGGGAGAGCTTGTCCCACCAACGTAGCATTATCCACACCAGTGCTTAGATTGCTGTAACCTACGTCGCTCAGGAGGTCTGGGGGGAGGAGGGGTTCACACGCCTGAGCAACTTACGTTATATTGAAGTTAAGCGCTAGTGTGTACGAGGCCTAAGGCATGACGTCTAAAACCTGCTTCTTGCATAAAGTGTTCTTTTTCTTCTATAAACACTGAATCTTAGTGGAATAAGAGTTTTAGAGCATTAACATGAGATGGCTTCTTTTCAGGCCTTAAAGTTCAGTTTGCAACAGTTTTTTCCCCAGCCCCATAACAATTAAACATTTATGTTCGTGTCCATGGGGGAGCTCTTGTTGACTCCATTCTATTCTAATCCTCTCTGCTCTTCTGTGCTTCCTCCTTGAGCAGCATTCTAATGGGGCAGAATGAAAATGCCTATCTGCTTTAATAGATTCCACTGTCCATGTGCTAGACTGGCAATTGGTGGTGACTTTGCTGTGATATATGCTGTGATCGCCCCCAAAGTGTGGAATTCATATCCTCTTGGCAATCTGCCATTCCTTCTTGCTTTTGAACAATACCTGAGAACATTTTTCCCTTCCGAAATTGCTTTTATGATAACTTCTGGCCACAGATAGACAACCTTTCCCCTTCTATCTATGCAGGGCCTCTATTTCTCCTGGGGCCTTATCTTGCAAGGTGCTGTGCACGTTCCAGTAGCAGAGTGCCATCACTGCCACTGACATCACAGGAGTGGGCCTCTAGTTTGTAATTTTGAGGATGGCTTTATTCAATTTTGCTTTTAAAATATATTAATAGATTGTTCAGACTCCCAAGTGCCTGTGTCTTTACAAATGCTCTTTCCTTTGAGCGTATTGGCAGGGGTTGGTCCCTGATTGCTGCAGGATGGAAATGGCCCAGCAGAGGGCAGCAAAGAATAAGTAAAATGGCATGTTTGCTGTGGTGGTGTAGCCCTGTTGTTCCCGGGATATGAGAGAGACAAGGTGGGTGAAGTAATACCTTTTATTGGACCAACTTCTGCTGGTGGAAGGTACAAACTTTCAAACTACACAGAGCTCTTCTTCAGGTCTGGGGAAGGAAACAGAGTGTCTGGTGGCATGGTTATCTTTGCTGTCCTCTTCTGAGTGTGGTGAAGATTTGCACGTCAAGCTGTCACTGGCAATTGTTTCCCACAGAAGAGAAGGCGAGAACAGTGAGGTGACTGGGAATTTTGAGTTTCTATTTAAAACAGACTGGATGAAAGGCACATTCTGGGTTTTATTTTAAAAAGCACAAAAGGGGGAGAGAATTTTCAAATGGACGAGGCCCCTGGAGATGCATCTCTAACATTCAGGTGAGCTTTGTATATCTCATGCTTATGGATCTTATTGTGAAAAGTCAGATCTGTCAAGTTACAAAGGAGCTATAGCAGTAGCTCACAAACTTTTTTACTGGTGACCCCTTTCACGTAGCAAATCTCTGATTGTGACCCTCCCACCCATGAATTAAAAACACTTTTTTATATATTTAACACTATTATAAATGTTGGAGGCAAAGCAGGGTTTGGGGTGGAGGTTGACCGCTTGCAACCCCCCATGTAATAACCTTGCGATCCCCTGATGGTGGTCCCGACCCCCAGTTTGAGAACCCCTGAGCTATAGCTTATAAAATTGATCTCTTCTACCTTTGCATTACTTCCCTAGGGTAAACTCATTGTGAGGATAACTTGCATATATTATTTAAAACCTTTCCTTTAAAATGTGTGTGTTGTGACTTTTCAATCTGTTTTGGAAAAGGAGAGGGTGGGGTGGAAAAAGTGGCTGTGTGCAGGCTTCAGTTGGCTCCTGTACGACATGTAAGACAACAAAAATAAATGATGTGACATATAGTTTTCAGCTGCAATTTTTGTCCCTGCCTGAGGAGGCACTAATGTACCCTACGGTCACAGCTGGAGTAAATTAGGCTTCTTGGGAGCATAGGTGCTATATAAGGTGGACAGGCAGTGAAAGAAAGAGGCTTAAGAGTAGTGAGAGTATCAGAATCTGGACTTCAAGGAAACTGGGGATAGGAGATGATTTTATCTGAAGGGAGAAGGGGTGTGATCTCTGGATGGGAAGACCGATACAATGAAGAGGACAAAGATAGAATGGGTGGTAGACAGGGTAATGTTAAGGCAAGCAGCAAGAGAACTAATTTATTCCAAGTTTGGGCTCATTCGTGTAAATAGTTTATATCTGGGTAATTTTTGCTCTCATCCCCTACAAAGATTTAATTTGTTTGAAGTTGCCCACCTGATAGCTTCTCAGGTTTAGAATTTACTTCCTAGATTGCTATCTTTCCAAAATGCTTTCAGGGTTTCAGGACTCATAAATGAAATGAAAAGTGAATAAACTATACCATGATTGAAACACATACAATATGTAGGAATAGAACTTGTTCTCACTACCTTTTGCCCTCATACCTTTTCCAGAATAACTAGAGATGGAGCTAAACTAGGACCTATAATCTAAAATCTGTGCCTTCCCCTGCATTTTGGGAGGATTGAGAATGAAATCACCAGATTCAAACCTTAAAATTTTGGGATTAGATCCAGACCTATGGAGAAGCCTGTTTTCAAATCCCGTTCAGCTGAAGCTCAAGATGACAGAACCCATTTTCACCTTCTTGGGCCCAAAGTGTGAGAAGAACATGACTCTACAAGTACAAGGCTCTGCCCATGTGGAGCAGTTTGCAGGATTGGGGTCTTAGTTACTAATGGCTTTTTCTCTTTTCAGTGTTTTTTTAAAAGCTGAGGGGGCAGGGTTAGAATGAACTTGGCCCTGCTGGCTAAAAACATAACTTGGGAGCAGAGAAGCCTTTAACACATGGCTAACTCAGGGCTTGATGCTGCATTGTGTTGAGAAGAGTCCTGAACTCCCATTACCAGGAGCTCTTGGAGAGCTCAGCCCCTTGAAGAACTGAGCCCTGAACCATGTAATTTAAAGCCTGTGGTAAAGGTTATAATGATACGTGGTTCTTATGTAGCCCTTTATATTTTCAAAGAACTTTACAAACTCCTTTGTGAGTTACCCACATGTAACAATGCACAGGTTTTAACACAAAGACCCCTCCCCATTTTGTTTCCAGAGATAGCTCTTGTGTTCCAAAATATGTGAATGTGTATTATCAGCTTTTTTTGATGGGATGGGGAAGAAACAGGAACTTAAACGGTCTTGAATAGACATGTCTGGGAAGAATGGGGGTGGGGGGAATAGACTCAGGGATTCAATACATTGCAGCTACACGCAGCAATACTGAAGTCATTGAGTTCTAGTTACTGCTGAACTTGCTTAAACTATAGTCAGCTAGAAATGCTACCCTAGCAGAGTTCCGTAATGGAGTCAACAGCCAGCACAATGGGCAGATAAACTGGTAACAATGGCCAACTCTTTTTCTAAAGCTGGTCTAATTGGACACAATCCTCAATTTTTATTTTACACCAGCTGAGGATTTGGCCCCATATTCTTGTCCGAAATGGTGTAGGGGTACTATCTGCAGTTTAGCAGCTGCCATGTTTCAACCTAGAGGTGGCTGCATTTTAGTGGGGGATGAAGTGATTGCTATGTGTATAATTATAAAGTTCCTTCTGGATGAGGGTTGATATATAAACAGAACAGTGAATTTGGTGGTCACTTTGGTAGGGTTTCTCAGTCGTAGAATCCCTTCTAACTGGCTTTGAAACAATTGTTGTTAATGAGGCTGTGGGGAGACTTTCCCCATTGCAGAAAAATCATAGCGGGGATGAGAGGACAAATTGTGAATTCTGGTAGGTTAACATAGTCATGGGGAGCCAATATATTTCCCTTACTTGTTCTCTCACTTTTTCAGTTGGGACTTTGCAAAAGCCAATTAGTATAAACCAATGGAGCACAGACTATATTTCCCATAGGATAGGATAGCCTTGCTTTGCTTTAGCTTCCTATGGTTCTGCTTTGGCTGAATTTTAAATTAAAATTATTTTTCTCCTGTTTTGTTGGAGGCTCCCCAAGATGGCCAGCTTCACACTTTGAGAATTGCTGGTATAAGGAAACTCACCTTTCAATGGCTAGGAACTCCTGGTTCTTGGGTACTGCACTCTCTCCTGGCTTTCCAGCAGCCGGCTTCTTGTTCCTTCATCCTCCAAAATAGTAATTCTGTGTATAAATGGGTTACGTCACTCCATTATTTTGGACTACATCTTGAAGCTACTATAGTATTTGATTTATATAGTGGATTAATTGATGATTGCACAGTTAGGAAGTGATAAGTATAGAATCTTTTTTTTAATCCCTCTAGTGCAAAGGTAGTATTTCCAACAGTTCTTGGACTGAAATCATTGAATGAATTTGTCCTTCATGTCTATCAGAGCAAAATACTGGCCCTGTTGGATTTTAGTGATGTTTATTTTGGATTGGGAGGGGCTTGTGCTCTGGATACTGCACAACTTTCAAGGTGACTATGGCTAAGAGGTAGACAAGTATGGTGTTCTGACATTTGAGCTAATCTAGCAAAAAGTGAAGCAGAAATGTCTGTGTTTAACCCACAGCTCTACAAGATAGAGGCCAAGAATCCCTCTGTTAAATAGCACCCTAGTACAGAGCAGTTTATATGAAAGGCACTAAGCCATGGCGAGTGGCATCTAAAAGTGGAGTAGTTAAATGACAATCCAGGTTTCTCCTGCTGTAAATCAATAATTAGAATGCTCTGGACGGTTGGAACATTTGGCTTATTACAGCTTGTGATTCAGTGACTCAATATTCATGTCTCCCTGTTCGGTCAAACACAACACAGCATCATTTGGTACATTATTTTGCTGTGTGGTGTGCTGGCTGTGCTATGCTCCTCTTGGAGCTATTCAATGCTCTTGCTCAAGTTTTGCTTCTGCTTTTGTGTGCGCCTGTTGCTTGAGGTTGTTGGGGGAGGGGGGAGATTGCGGAAGGCAGTTTTGCAAAAAGGTGCTTGGACCAACAAGAAAGTAAAACTGTTACCAGCAGCAGCTCAAAGTGTACACTGGAAGCTGCTGTTGTCGATGGAGTCTGAAGATGGCTAAGGTGTACATAGATGACGTGTTGCCTTTCCTGGGGTCAAGGAGGAGAGGATAGAATATAACTAGGATTAAGGATTTTAAGTTACAAAGAGGGAGATTTAGGCAATTAGATTTCATATCAGGGTAGACTTTCTGACAGAGCTGTTAGATTGTGTAATAGTCTCCAGAGGGAAGTGCTAAAAGGCCCATCTGTTGGGGCATTGAAAATTGAGACTAACTAGAAGACCAAAGAAATAAATTCAGTCCCGCACTTGATAAAATAATAGATCTTTTCCATCTCTAGACTATATGGGCCAAATCAGAAGAATGGCATTGTAGCCTAGATGCATCTGGTACAACTCTTCTAGGTGGGTGCTTGTGATGGTTCTCGGCGTACCCAGGACCAAGTCACCTTCTTACCCTCGTCTCTAGTGTGAACTTATTAGCCACTCAAGGGCACTCCTCTGGGCTATGCCAGCCCTGTCTTTGGCTTGCAGGTTAACAATAGAGGCACCCAAGTCCCTTTGAAGCATTTCCCTGTGATCCAGCTCCTGGTGTTTGCTAGTCACAAAAATCCGAGGGTCCTCTGCCTCCAAAGGAGCTGTGTACCCTAGTTTACCAGTTTTCCATAAACCACCGCTCCTGTATAACACACAGCACTTGTGAGCACTTACAATAATACAAAAGTAGGTTATTTTAAAAGAATAAAGATTCAATTAGAAACAGAGTGATGAAAACAAATGGTTACAATACAAAATGAAATAATAAAATGCAAGCTAGGGCCTACAGTTACAAATAGTCATCTTTCCTATTTAATAAAGTAGGTTTTCCCCCAAAGTTCAGTATGCCGCAGAGCTGTCTGGCTTCATGGGAACCAGGATCCAACCTTTCATGGAAACATCCCCACTCTAACAGATATCTCCTCAATTAATGAATCCAGAGTGCCTCTACTCATTCTGGGTTATACTAGAACAGTCTTTTGTCTTTATTCATAGACAGTGCCATCCCCCGTCTGTTACAATGTTCACTTTTTACCTCGAGCTGGTTTTGATTGTTGCTGTTGTCTTTGATAGTTTTCCATTAACTGTCTTATGATGGGCCAATGGTAGACAATTGAGCCTTGCATTACATCGCTGGCTAACCAAGGAGGGGTGGCAACTCCCTCCTGCATGAATAGGCTATCATGGAGCAATGTTAAAATATTATATAGTACACAGGTTAAGAGAAGAGTACCCAGATGTACAGACATAGTGCTTAGATTATCCACAAATACAAAGTTTGTTTTTAAAGTCATAAGATACCTATAGTGCATAATCAGTAATAACCCAAATTTAGGTGTATAAATTTAAGAATACAGTTTAGATATTAGAATCCAAGTATTCGGGTACATCACTCATGAAAAGTTATACAGAGAGTTGGTTGTGGAAAGCAACTACAGCAGTGAGTGAAGATTTGTCCCTCAGTAACTGAGAATTTAGGGTAGGTTGTCCATTTAGAAAATACAATCCATGAGGAAAACAACAAGGAGTCTGGTGGCACCTTAAAGACTAACAGATTTATTTGGGCATAAGCTTTCGTGAGTAAAAACCTCACTTCTTCGGATGCATAGAGTGAAAGTTACAGATGCAGGCATTATATACTGACACATGGAGAGCAGGGAGTTACTTCACAAGTGGAGAACCAGTGTTGACAGAGCCAATTCAATCAGGGTGGATGTAGTCCACTCCCAATAATAGATGAGGAGGTGTCAATTCCAGGAGAGGAAAAGCTGCTTCTGTAGTGAGCCAGCCACTCCCAGTCCCTATTCAAGCCCAGATTAATGGTGTTGAATTTGCAAATGAATTTTAGTTCTGCTGTTTCTCTTTGAAGTCTGTTTCTGAAGTTTTTTTGTTCAATGATAGTGACTTTTAAATCTGTAATAGAATGACCAGGGAGATTGAAGTGTTCACTTACTGATCTACAACCTATCCTAGAAAATGATCCCTCACTCTCACAGACCTTGGGAGGCAGGCCAGTCCTCGCTTACAGACAACCCCCCAACCTGAAGCAAATACTCACCAGCAACTACACACCACACCACAGAAACATCAACCCAGGAACCTATCCCTGTAGCAAACCTCGTTGCCTACTCTGTCCCCATATCTACTCTGGAAACAGCATCACAGGACCCAACCACATCAGCCACACCATCAGGGGCTCATTCACCTGCACATCCACTAATGTCATATATGCCATCATGTGCCAGCAATGCCCCTCTGCCATGTACATTGGCCAAACCGGACAGTCCCTCCGCAAAAGAATAAATGGACACAAATCGGACATCAGGAATGGTAACATACATAAGCCAGTAAGTGAACACTTCAATCTCCCTGGTCATTCTATTACAGATTTAAAAGTCACTATCATTGAACAAAAAAACTTCAGAAACAGACTTCAAAGAGAAACAGCAGAACTAAAATTCATTTGCAAATTCAACACCATTAATCTGGGCTTGAATAGGGACTGGGAGTGGCTGGCTCACTACAGAAGCAGCTTTTCCTCTCCTGGAATTGACACCTCCTCATCTATTATTGGGAGTGGACTACATCCACCCTGATTGAATTGGCTCTGTCAACACTGGTTCTCCACTTGTGAAGTAACTCCCTGCTCTCCATGTGTCAGTATATAATGCCTGCATCTGTAACTTTCACTCTATGCATCCGAAGAAGTGAGGTTTTTACTCACGAAAGCTTATGCCCAAATAAATCTGTTAGTCTTTAAGGTGCCACCAGACTCCTTGTTGTTTTTGTAGATACAGACTAACACGGCTACCCCCTGATACTTGAATCCATGAGGAAAGTATTTTAGTTACTTTCACAACTGCGCTTCTCATTGGCACTCCAGCTCATCCCTCCTGGTATTGCCGATGTCCGGTGATGTGTTCTATATAGATGTCCCTCAACCACCTGGTTGCAGCCGACACCATGAGTTGCCACATCAGCCGAGTGTAGCACTGACTGATTCCACATTCTCTCAATACTTGCTCATTACTGGGGTCCCATGCGCCCAGGGCTCCAACGATCAGCGTGGGTCTGAACCTGGTAACTGTTAGCTCTCAAGGTTTCAGCCAGAGGAATGTATTTCTCCACCTTTTTAACTCGGGTGTCGTGGAAGGTCGAGGTCCTGTTCTCGAAGGGCAATGTGACGTCCACCATCATGATCTTCTTCTGGTCCTCGTTGGTGATGACGATGTCCGCTCACAGTTGGCTGTCGGTTCTGAGGATGGCGGAGTTCATGGCCACCTTCTATTACTCTCTGGTGATGCCTTTTAACCTTAAAACCATAAGGGTATAAACTTCAATATAGTTACATTATTCCTTAAATACTACCTGTACGCCCATCACGCCATGATTATGAACACTGATAAGTTGCAAGCTTTCAAAAGAGACTTTATATGTTTCTCTTTATGGATCAATACTTTAAGCAATCTATCTGATGTAGTGAGTTTGTCAGGTCTGAGATGAGCTGTTTGCAGAGAACAGGAGCACCTTTGCAAAGGGGCCTTTGTGTCAGTGTTCTTTTGTAAGTTTTGTTTTGTTTTTTTCCAGAGGGGCCTAAAGGTATTATCAGTCTATCTTTTGTCCTCTTTTAAGATCCCAACTTTGGGCCTCAGAGGGATATTTCTGTCTAGTTTAGAGAGAGATTATGACATCCCATGGTACAATCCAGAGCAGTTTGGGGCTGCATCACCACCTGCCTCGCAGCCTGGGTACCTCACAAAACTTTGCTGCTTTAACTCCCAACATGGGCCCCTCACAAACAGCCAACCAGCATACAGGTGACACCCTGTGACAGGTGTGAATATAGGGGTGCATTCGGTCACATAGATACTTCTCCATCTCTCTATCAGAGGTGCCAGTAGATGAGGATGAAATTCAATGTAATGGTTGATGACAAGTCAACAGTATTAAAGTAATTAATTAATTAATTACTAAAGCTGGTTGAGAAACAGGAGGGAAAATCAAACTGTGACACATGGCCAGAAAGGATTAAATATCCTGCAAAATAAATAACCCTCAAAAGACATGTGGAGGGATAATGTTTGTGGTTTTGTGTATTTATATATGTATGAGTAGGGTTGACAATGTAATCAACAGCCCCTGTCTATGCTGTATCCTGGTAGTTCAGAGATCAAAAGAACATCCTAGCATTTAAATTAATTGTAAACATGGGATATCTCGGTATTCACCTCTCTTTGAAATATAATGTGAATGGTGGAAGTACAAGCAAATTGCCTTATGTTAATTCTATAGCTAAGTACTGGTGATAGACCTCCTTCAAAGTCATCCTAATGACCTTTTGTTCCCAGAGGAACTCCCAACTTGTCAAAGAGGACATGAAATTGTATAAAAGATCCTTGGGTGCTGATTCTGTCATCTCAGATCTGCTTGAGGCTTCATACAGGGGAAGCTTAGGCAAAAGGACTGAGATCCCAGTCCTAGCCTGGAACACCCTGCAATGACATTGGACTATGAACTATTTCTGAAAGAACTCTTTGCAACTACAAAGCTCACCATCTCTGCTATGAATCTGAACCTCAATGAATTGAACTCGTCTGTATGTATATTGATCTTTTAACCATACTCTTTTGTTTTTTAATAAATTTTTAGTTTAGTTAATAAGAATTGGCTGTAGCGTGTATTTGGGTAAGATCTGAAACCTTCGTTAACCTGGGAGGTAATGTGTCTGACCCTTTGGGATTGGTAGAACCTTTTATTTTATATGATGAAATAAGATTTTCAGGCATCTTCATTGTATTTGACTTAGGTACGTGGATGGAGGCCTGAGACTGGATCATTTTAAGGTAACTGTGTTGTTCGGACTTCTGAGTAACTGTTTTATGCTTTCTTGGTAAATCTAAGTATTGGAATATCCACCAGCTTTTTGGGGATTGTCTGCCCCATTCTTTGCAGTTCACCCTAACTGAGTGACCAAGCTGGCCCCCACTGGGATCCCAGTCACACAAACCTTTTAAAAATAGTTTTGTAAAAATAATTTCAAACTTTGAAAACTTTTTGATTACCTCAGTAGCGGATTTAAAAAAAAAAATTCTGACAGATTAATAAATGTTTCCTCTTTTTGTTCAAATTCTGATTTTAAGTTGTTTGAAATTATTAATATAGACTAGATCTGCTGCTGCCCCTTCTGTTGGACTATTTAATAGGATTTTGGAATAGGTTTAAAGTGTGCTACTTCCCAGTCACACTGCCCTCATTAACATAGTAGGGGAGAGGATACAACTAAACCTGGAGACAAATGGTAGAAACATGGAACTACAGAGGATCAAGTGGTTCATTAATGGAATACATAGGACTGAGTTGCTTAAGCTCCAGTCTTGCGAAGACTTATGCACATGCTTACATTTATGTGGTGACTAGTTCCATTAACCTCAATGGAACTCATATGCTTAAAGTTAAACAGATGTTAAGGCTGTGCAGCAGGCGTACCTTATTTCCTTGAAGATGTGGCAGATATCCATTTTGAAAAGAATCACCTGGGGAGGAAGGAACCTGCTATAGCTGAGAACGTGAGTGTTCTTAAAGACAAGGTTTATCATTTCAGGGGGAATGAAAGCCAACGTTGGGATATGAACATCAGGGCTTGAAATGACTAAGTGTAGGTGAAAAATACCCATGCCGCTTCTAACCCACAAAACTATACACCCCCCCTGAGCCATACATATTTAGTTTACAGTGGCATGTCTTAACTTCCACTCCTAACCATTAGTAATTTCTGTCCCTGTAACCTGATGGATGTACCTGCCTGTTACAGTGTGTTAAGGGTGAGGGCAAATGTCTCCCTGCACCAGGCCCTGCGCTCTAGAGTGGGAGCATCTGCCTCGCAGGGCCAACCAAAACTCTGTTGTGCTGCAGTATCCTTAGGCCAACAGGGAAATTCTTACTTGAGTCATGAGGTCATCAGGGAATCTTGTCCCCTTGGCTCCTCAACTGAGCACATGCACCAAATGTCTGAAGCTGCCCTGGGTGCCTACTGAGCAGGATTGCTATGGTAACACCTCAGTAGCAGAGCTAAGGAACCAGAATTTGTATTTCCCATCTCCAGAGGGGATTTCAAAAGGAGCAGGGCAGCCTCGGGAGCCCCCGTTGAGGCTCTGGGCATGGGCAGGGGCGGGCAGGAGCCCAAGGGTGCAGTTGGCTGGCCTGCTTTCCAGTGAAACGTTTGCCCCAATCATATGCTGTGTGCTCGAGGATCAGTGTTTTCCTGTGGAAAAGTGTCAGGCGGCTGACCCCAGCAGCAGCTCACGATGAGACTGTCAATGAGGTGGTGTGAAGCATTTAAAAAATCCTTTGCAATATTTTGTTTCTTTGATGGAAAAACTGAAAGGGGGGGGGGGAAGGGTTCTCCAGGTCAGCTCCTACTTGCGCTCCCGGGGCCTTGGCCAATGCTTAATTTGTAATGAAAGAGGTGCTGGGCTTCAACCACTTTTTTACATACATTACTGCTGTAGCAAGCCCAGAGGAGGGGGCGGGACTGTGAACACCCCAGAGAGGCTGGGGTCCATCCCTGGCAAGCCAGGCTGGCACAAACTAAGCACTGGCCTTAGCTGATCTGCAGCGGGCAGCTCCCTCTGTGTAAACACCCCTCGCAGTGGAGCCAGAGCTCCCCTCCCCCTTCGCGCCTCCTCAGCCCTTGCTCCCACTCCAGCGGCTCCCGCCCTGCTCCAGACACCACTGACCCCCGGCCGGATGGCTCCTGGCCCCGCCCCCTCGGGCTCGGCCCCGCCCCCTGCATGGTCCCTCCTCTGCTCGCTCCCTCCCTGTTGCCCTTAAAGCCGCCGTCTCGGGTGGTTGGTGGCCTCGCTCCGCACACCCCTCCCCCCCCCGGCGGCGCGTGGCGCGCCCCGCTCCAGGCAAGGCGGCTGCCGCGCCCGCCGGGCCGTACCAACGTGGCTGCCGCGCCTGCCGGGCCGTACCAACGCGGCCATGGCCATGCCCGCGGAGGCGGCCCGGGGTGTCCTGGGCTCCCTCCTGCGGGACTTCCCGTCCCCGCTGGGCCCGGAGGATCCCCTGCCCTGGAGCGCGCAGGGCAGCGCCGCCCTCAGCAGGGCCGAGGCGCCGGGGGAGCTGGCCGAGCTGGCCAGGCGCTTCCTGGGCGGCAGGTGAGAGCGGCGGCGGGAGGCTGTACGCGCCGGGCGGGACTGCGCGGGAGAGTGACACTGCGCTGGGGCCGTGCCTGTCAGCCGGGGTGGGGAGTTGGCAGGGGGCTGTGCTTGTCAGCTAGAGCTTGGGGGGGGACGACAGTAGAGCTGGTGGGGGGG